>NC_053023.1:523776723-523997800 GCF_003073215.2 Triticum urartu
TCCTACTAGCTTGTATGTTGATGGCAGTATCTTACAAGATTGTTACATACGTAACATTTGACCTATTTTGTTCAGGATCCCCGCAGCCGCAGCTGGTCCAAGCTCCGGAGACCGAGCAGGAGGAAACTTCCCAGTTCCCAACGTGCCTTCATGGTGAGTACAAAAGTGTTAACATGCACTGTATTTCTGAATCTGCTGTCGATTTCCTTCACACATTGACGAGCTACGAGCTTCTCAGGGTGAAGATGCTCGTCGGTGTCTTCTTTGCCGCAGTACCTCTTTACAGACAGATGAGAGCCCTGGAAGGTAAATACAAATCCACTTGTGGGCTACTACCTTTTCCATTAGTTCCATAACAGAAATAACATAGCATTGGATAATCACCTCTTAGAGGTCCTTTGTCCTTTTATTTTGCTTTGTACATATACTGTTTTATATTATTATAATGAAAATTACTGTAGAACAATTGTTCTATGGTTTCGGCTTAAAAAAACAGAAATAACATAGTCCCAGAAGATAGAAAAAGAGGCAGAGTGCCAAAACATGATATAGTACCAGCTACTACCGTCCAGAGCGGCTAATAAGAGCAACACAGCCGAAAAGGATATGCGAATCGGGTACTGATACAGTACCAGGTACTCCACTACCGTACCGTCCAGAGAGGCTAAGGGCCCTAGGCATCGCGCGCCTTCTGCACCACATTCGGCACCCATCAGGATTCCTTTGTGACCCTCATTCTTCAGTCCTATCCAAGTATTAGATCAGGAGGAGCACATAGACAGCACCATTGTCAAAGGTGAGCAAACCACACAATGCTCCAAACATACCTTGTTCCGACAAGTCCAGATCACCTAGCAAAGGGCCGCGATCACCCCAGGAAGGAAAGCCTGAGGCGAGAGTGGACGATCTGCACACAGGGGCATCTGCACCCGCTTTTCAAAAATGTACTTTTTACGTGTTTTGTAATGTTCAAAAATTCTATTAAAAAATATGCATACATGTTGGCAAAGATACGTCCACGGCACAAAATTTTGTGTAAAAAAGTATTTTTGTTTTGTCTCAGTAAAAAAGGCAAATTTTACTGCTTCTAAATAGCGTTTCATGGCACAAAATTTTGTCTTTTTTGCATAGGCTACAAAAAAAGTTGTTTTTCTGTGAAACTTTCTGCACACACATGGAATATGGAGATGTCCGCGTGCACCCTTTTCAGAATTTTTTGACATTGCAAAATGTATTTTCCAAAATGGGTTGATATGTACCCAGGTTCATCCATGCACTTCTCAGTCTGAGGCTAACTATAAAACTGCCAAAAAGAGTTTTCTTTTAGAAAAGGAGGATGACCCCCGGCCTCTGCATCTAGGAAATGCATACGGTCACTTTATTAATTATTCTCGAGGACCTTACAAAGTATTACAACAATATGCTTGAATCCGCCATCTTGACAACATATGCCACTACTCATATCCATATGATGAAGGGGTGCTAGCTGGGCCAAATACCGAGACCACTCACCTAAGCATATCATCAAAAGCCAGAAGCCCCAGTCGAGCCACATACCGGGTCTGGGGCATAAACTGGTTTGACGCACTCACATGTGTCGTCGCCGCCATCTTCCACAGGTCCGTCTTCAGAGCAGATATTGAGGCTTCTACCTTGTCAGGCCACTCTGCCATCGACGCCACCATGACGCGAGACAACTACCTCCTCCCGCGCGAGTCCATCACCGCGCATCGGGCGCCGAGTGTCCACTGCGCCAATCCGCTGAGATCCGCCGTCATCAATGTGTAGGATGAAGCACCTCCACCAAAAAAGCCGCCCACTGGTCCCTCGATCCCGTGTACGCCTCCAAGAATGATGCTCCCAAGGAGGAAACGACATCAACGCGTCGCCGTCATCCGATCTACTGATCTACGGTTTCCCCCGGAGGTAGCGGGTAGAGGTCTGGAGTTTCTCCACGACGATGCCTTCAAGAAGGTAATGACACAAAAGAGTGCCGCCAATGCCGGTCTTGGCATCAAGCCGAGAACGAGGTTTTCACCCGGATCCGCTCGAAGAACCTCCATCAAGCATCTGTGCACGAGTGGCTGTCGATCTGAGCCGCCGCACATCGAGCAGGCCACATCGGTCAGATCAGATTTGTTCGGAGGGCAAACCAGGCATGGCGCCGACCCAACCACCAGGCCCTCCATGCCGTCACCGCCGATCCGAGGTCAGATGGTTCGTCGCTGCAGACCCGGCCGCTGCCGCCGAACGCAGCCAAGGGCCGCTGCCCGAAGCAGGGCCGGCCGCCGCACCCGCCACCATCGCCACCCTAGGCCGAGGCTGCCGCCGCGCCGCCGCCGGTCAAGGCAGGCCCGCCACGCCATCAAGGCTAGATCGGCCGTGCCACCACACGCCGCGGGGCTCCGCACCGCCCCCATGCTGCAGGAGAGAGGGAAGGCCCCCGCCACCGTCGTCAGCCCCCAGGCTATAGGCCGGCGGCGGCGGAGGGAGGGATGGAAGGATAGGGAGCCCCCGGCGGCTAGGGTTGCAATCCCGCCCGAGTCGCCCGAGCGGGGGCGACGCGGGGGGAGCGGGTTGAAACCAGACAGCACGCACCAGCCAACGCCCGCCCTCATCGTTCTGATTCTGGTCCCATATTAGTGCTCAAGAGTGATCTGATCCCACAACCCTTTCTCACAATGATCACAAAAGCACAAAAGGGAGACCCTAGCCATTTCCTCTTTATAAATTGTTTTTTCGCAAGGACAAAATTTAGATACAATTGCATAGAAATGTTAGAATTTTAAGAGGAATTTTATTCGTTTGGAGATACAAGCCAGCATTGTCCTCGCAAACTCATGAAAAGCTTGTCACACAGTAAAAATCGTTAAGAATGATTTTTTTTCTAACATCAGTACATGTTTATGCCTTTTATGTGCATGAAAATTTTCATGATGAAATGACACATTTTACTTGGAAGAAAAAAATACAGTAACATTGCTCTGAAAATAATACTCCCAAATTATGTCGATCTTAGCGTGCATCTTGATTTTAACTTCACTCCATGTGTGTAAATCACATACAATAGATAAGGTTGAGCAGACGGCAGAAGTAGCAATTGAGGTGGTCGAAAAAGTGGCTGAGGCAGCTGAGAAAATTGCTGACGATGTCTCTGAAGCATTTCCCGGTAATGATAACGTAAAAAAGGCAGCATCCAGGATCAAGGCCATCGCAGATGAAATTGAGAAGGACGCGGAGAAAGCCGAGGCCCTAATCGAGAAGGTTAGGTTAACTTCCTACTAATTTATTACTCCCCGGTTTTAAGCTCAATGGCATTTTTAATTAGAAAAAGATCAATGGTATTTTTTAAAGGGAAAATCTTAATGCACTACATGGCAACTAATCTCTATTTGGTTCGAGGAAATTAATTAAAATGTGTGGTGCTTACTATGTCAAGATATTTGACCTTTTATGTGTGGAATTACTAACCTTTTTCCCTTTTTTTTGGAAGGACTAACCTTTTTTCCCTGGTTCAACGCAGGTCGATGAGATAGAGAAAGAGATGGATTCCGTAGTGGATTCTGTAATTGAGAAGGTCAAGAAGGAGAGATCATTGAGAAAGAACTCTGTGAGAGGAGACGATGGCGATAGGAAACAGAAGTAACACTTACTACTAGTAGGTGTTAACAGAGTATCGAGGCAAAATGCAGATATTACTTTGTACTATTCTTTTCCCTGTTTAAGATGATCACGGATCGGATTCCCTATTCCATTTCATAGAAACCAAACCAATATTGAAGCACAAGGCTACCGCTTATCCGACTTTGAACTATTTTCGCATGTGGTAGCTTTATTGGACCACTTTTAGCCTCCCATTAGGGATGAGATGGTTAGCTGCAATGTATGTTCTTTGATCAGAAAGCATCGCATTGAATGATGGTCTTGCATCCATCAAAGCCCGCCGAGGAACAGTCTACACCTGTGTACCAAAAACAATCCATGACATTGTATTATGTGCTTGAATTTTAGTTGGGTCTCTAGCCACTCCTTTGGTAGACATAATGTACCTTACATACTCCTCTTGATCATGTGCAAATGAGTATTTCTCCAGTTTAGCAAACAACTTGTTGATTATAAGTGTTTCAAATATAGTAGATAGATGTTGCATATGTTCTTTTGGAGAAACACTATATATTAATACGTCATCAAAGAAAACAATTACAATTCTTCATAGATAAGGAGTTAGCACTACATTCATTAAGGACTGAAATGTGACAAGGGTATTTGTGAGCCCAAAAGGGATCACTACATATTCATAATGCCCCACATGAGTAGAAGTGCAGTTTTTGCAACATCCCCGGGTCTCATTTTGATTTGGTGATATCCACTCCTCATTGCTATCTTGGAAAATAATTCTGCTCCTTGCAATTCATCAAGTAAATATTCAACAATTGGGATTGGATACTTGTTTTAAATAATTTGAGAGTTAAGCTTTATATAATCAATGGATAGCCTCCAAGTTTCATACTTATTTTTTCACTAGCAAAGCAGGGGAAGAATATGGACTTCAACTAAGCTGTATAACACCAATTATCAGGATTTCTTTAATTATTGTTTGCAAAATATCCTTAAGATGGTGTGGCATTCTATATGCTCTCTGAGTTATGATTTTAGTATCAGAATTAAGTGGTATAGCACAGTCACAAGGAGGTGAAAGTTCTGTGAGCTCCTGAAATAAATCATTGTAATAAATCCAATAATTCCTCTATTACTGGTGGAAACTGTTGCTTGAAAGTTGACTCCTCTGAATTCTGATGTAGCAACAATGTACAAAAACAGCCCACATACTGCTTGCTCTAGTGACTTTTCAGGTGTGTTGGTAGCTTGTATTGGAGGGGATAGAGGTATGTTATCATCCACAACAATAGTAATCATTTGTCCCTCCAAGCTTGTGATCTGCGTCACCATTGTTATATTAATTTATTTCCACTGGATTATATCTCTTTAACCAACCAGCTCCCAAAATTATGTCATATCCTTCAGTACTAGAATTCTGAAAGTGTCAATAAAATTCTCTACCTGGATATGATAGTTTCAATTAAAGCAAGTGAATTCACTCCAAAGAACACCTCCACTAGCAACCAATACTTTAATTTTGGCAGTAGAAGCAGGAGAGCAATCTAGCTTGTTTACTACTCCCACTTCCTCTGAAACTTAATGTAAGATGTTCAATTTAAACTGTAAAAACGTCGTACTCCCTCCTTCCATCTATATAGGGCCTAATGTGTTTTTCGATGCTAACTTTGACCAAATGTTAGAGCAACAATATATGACATGCAACTTACACAAAGCATGTCGTCAAATTCGTATGTGAAAGGAGATTTTAATGATATAATTTTCACATTATGCGTGTCATGTATTATTAATCTTGTCAATAGTCAAAAGTCGTCTTGAAAAACGCATTAGGCCCTATATAGATGGAAGGAGGGAGTACATTAAATTAGAGATGTTGTACTTATGGAGAAATAAAAGCAGAAGTACTTCCACTATCAATCAGGGTAGTTGCAATAATATTGCTGATCTGCACATTCATTGTAAATGTATTTTCAGCAGCTCCAATTCCCGTGGCAGCACACATAGATACTTGTAATACAACTCTTTCATTAGTTGGTGTTGGAATTTTGCTAGTAGGCCTTTGGCTCAAAGCCCAACTAAAATTCTGAAATTCTCTTGGCCCATTCATGCACACATGTGAGTGGAGTGAGTGAGGCTAAAGTTTAGTCCCACCCCGGAAGTTGAGAGAGAGTTGCACCTCTTTATAAGGTGAGCTCTTCTGCCACTTGTATGAGCATGAGAAGAGGAGACCTACACGCGCGCTCCTCCTCCTCGCTCGCCGCGCCACGGGTTGCGCCGAGCCGAGGACAGAGCTATGCATGTTGTCTATATTTTTGCTGTTTGGGAAAATTAGTGAGTCATTAATTAATAACTAATGGACGCGTTAATTACTGAACCGTTTCCGACTCTTTTGGATCGTGATGACTCGGACGTGAGGACAGAGCTAGTCAGACGGACGTCTACACTAGCCGCCGCCGCTTCGTATGGTTTCTCACCACCGTTCCAGATCATTGCGCCGCCAAGCAAGTCTTCTCCATCCCTCCTTTCGGCGTGCACCGGGACAAGGGACAGCAGGCCTCCGGAACCCCGCCTCTCGTGATCCTGTACGGGAGAGGGGCGATCAAGTTTTTGGGGAGCGCACTCGCGCGACTGCTGGCAGCGACGACTTCTTCCCCGACCTCGGCAACCTCATCCTCGACGACATGGGCGACAACGTCAACACCGGCGGTGCTGCTCCCGCTGCACCGTATGTGATTCTATCCTTCCTGTTCGAGATCGTGGTAGAATTCATGTTTCTAGTATGTGCCCTAGATGTGATCTGTTCATCTGCTATGCTACTTCGCATGATTAGTTTAATCTCTGCTACTGTAGTCATGATTTATCTTCTAATTATTCGGATTAAATCTCGTAGTAACTTGCTCATACTTCCAACAATCCAAAAACCTGATTATAGGCAATTTACTCTGAGTGGTTTTGCTGCGCATCTAAAGCGGCCCGCCTTTAAGGGGGCGCAATATAAGAGGTGGCGCACAAGAGCAGTCTACTGGTTTCAGACCATGGGCTGCTATGACGCCACCAAGGGCAAGCCTGAGGGCGATGTTAATCCAGCACAACTGGAAGCTTTTGAGAAGATCGATACTCTCTTTAAAGGCGCTCTTCTTAGTGTTCTGGATGATTCCATTGTGGATTTGTATATGTCATTTGAAAATGACAAGGACATGTGGGCTGCGCTCGAGGCCAAGTTTGGTTCCTCGGACGCCGGCAACGAGTTGTACGTCATGGAGCAATTCTATGACTACAAGATGACTGATGAGCGCTCTGTTGTACAGCAGGCTCATGAGATACAGTCGCTCGCAAAAGAACTTGAGTACTTCAAGTGTGTGTTGCCGGACAAATTTGTTGCCGGAGGCATCATTGCCAAACTTCCACCTTCGTGGAACAATTTTGCTACTTCCCTGGAACACAAGAGACAGGAGTTTTCCGTTGCGGATCTCATTGGTACTCTTGATGTTGAAGAGAAGGCGAGAGCAAAGGACACACGTGCTCGAGTTGCTGAGGGAGCTTCTAGTGCCCACATGGTATAGAAGAAGAACTCCCAGCCCAACAAGTTCAAAAACAATAAGAACCAAACTCAGGGCAAAGGCAAGTTCGATACAAAGAACAAGCCATCACATTCTACCAACTTCAAAAATAATTCTCATAAGAAGGGGAAGGGACTTTGCCATGTCTACGGTGATCCTAATCACTGGGCTCTGAAGTGCCCTAACTGCTTTGAGGAGCGCGGACATGAGAAGAGCGGCAAGTCCGCTAATGTTGTCATCGGTGATATTGGTATGAAGGAATCAGGGTACGGTATTTTGCCTACCATCCTTTCAGTATTTCAATCCCCTGATTGGTTAATTGACACTGGTGCCAATGTACATGTTTGTGCTGACGCCTCCATCTTTTCTTCTTACCAGGCAATAGGGACTTCACCCGTGCTGATGGGGAACGGGTCACATGCCATCGTTCGAGGTGTTGGTACGGTCGATCTGAAGTTTACTTCGGGGAAGACTGTGCGTCTGAAGAACGTTCATCATGTGCCGTTCATAAATAAAAATCTTGTTAGCGGTTCCCGTTTATGTCGAGATGGTTTTAAGTTGGTTTTCAAATCCAATAAAGTTGTAATTTCTAAGTATGGACAATTTGTTGGAAAAGGCTATGAGAGCGGAGGCTTGTTCCGCCTATCTTTGTCAGATGTTTGCACTAAAGTTACTAATAATGTTTGCCACAACAATGAGTTTGATATTTGGCATTCATGACTTTGTCACATTAACTTTGGTTGCATGACGCGGCTAGACAATATGAATTTAATTCCGAAAATCTCTACTGTCTAAGGCTCTAAGTGCCAAGTATGTGTGCAAGCTAAGCGACCTCGCAAGTCCCATAAGACTGCAGAGGCAAGAGACTTGGCGCCACTAGAACTTATACATTCTGATCTTTGTGAGATGAATGACGTGTTGAAAAAAGGTGGAAAGAGATACTTCATGACGTTGATTGATGACTCCACTAGATATTGTTATGTGTATCTTCTGAAATCAAAAGATGAGGCTTTAACTTTCTTCAAAAACTATAAAGCTGAGGCAGAGAACCAACCTGATCGAAAAATTAAATGGCTCAGGTCTAATCGTGGTGAAGAGTATTTTTCCAATGAATTTGATCTGTTTTGTGCGGAACATGGTATAATCCATGAGAGGACGCCTCCCTACTCACCTCAGTCAAATGGGGTAGCCGAAAGAAAGAACCAAACTCTAACTGATATGGTTAACACCATGTTAGACACATCGGGTCTTCCAAGGAATGGTGGGGGAGGCGCTAATGACTGCGTGTCATGTCCTAAACCGAGTTCCCACAAAGCATAAGACCATGACTCCGTTTAAGGAATGGGAAAGGAAAAGATCGAAACTATCTTACCTATGTACCTGGGGTTGTTTGGCGAAAGTCAATATACCAATTCCCAAGAAGCACAAGCTTGGACCAAAAACCGTGGATTGTGTTCTTCTGGGCTATGCTTTTCATAGCATTGGCTATAGATTTTTGATAATAAAATCAGAGGTATCCGACATGCATGTTGGTACGATTATGGAGTCGAATGATGTAACTTTCTTTGAGGACATATTTCCTATGAAGGATATGTCGAGTTCATCAAATCAGGAGATACCTACTCCATCTAGTGAGGAATTCGCTGTAATTCCTGAACCCACTATTGCGATGGAACACGTTGAGAATCCTGTTGAGGGTGACAATGGAACTCCTGTGAGGAGAAAGAGACAGAGGACTGCAAAGTCTTTTGGTGATGATTTCATTGTGTACCTTGTGGATGACACACCCAGGACTATTTCAGAAGCCTATGCATCTCCTGATGCTGACTACTGGAAGGAAGCTGTTCGTAGCGAGATGGATTCTATCTTAGCTAACGGTACTTGGGAGATCACTGACCATCCTTATGGGTGCAAACCTGTAGGATGTAAGTGGGTGTTCAAGAAGAATCTTAGACCTGATGGTACGATTGAAAAGTACAAGGCACGGCTTGTGGCCAAGGGTTATACCCAGAAAGAAGGTGAAGACTTCTTTGATACTTACTCACCCGTGGCTAGACTGACCACAATTCGGGTGCTACTATCACTGGCTGCCTCACATGGTCTTCTCGTTCATCAAATGGACGTTAAGACAGCTTTCCTCAATGGAGAGTTGAAGGAGGAAATTTACATGGATCAGCCAGATGGTTTTGTAGTACCTGGTCAGGAAGGAAAGGTGTGGAAGTTATTAAAATCTTTATATGGCCTTAAACAAGCTCCTAAGGAGTGGCATGAGAAGTTCGAAAGAACATTAACTGCTGCCGGCTTTGTAGTAAACAATGGTGACAAGTGCGTGTACTATCGCTATGGTGGGGGCGAAGGAGTTATTCTTTGTCTGTATGTCGACGACATACTGATCTTTGGAACCAAACTTGATTTAATCAAGGAGGTTAAGAATTTCTTATCTCGCTGTTTTGAGATGAAGGATCTAGGAGTAACTGATGTTATCTTAAACATCAAGCTGTTGAGAGATGAGAATGGTGGGATCACACTGCTTCAGTCTCACTATGTGGAAAAGGTCTTGAGTCGTTTTGGGTATAGCGACTGCACGCCTTCTCCAACTCCTATGATGCTAGTGTGTTGCTTCGAAAGAACCGACGGATTGCTAGAAATCAACTGAGGTATTCTCAGATTGTTGGCTCGCTTATGTATTTGGCGAGTGCCACGAGGCCTGGCATCTCTTTTGCTGTGAGCAAGCTGAGTCGGTTTGTGTCAAAACCGAGAGATGATCATTGGCATGCGCTTGAGAGAGTTGTGCGCTATTTGAAAGGCACCGTGAGCTATGGGATTCACTACACCGGGTATCTAAGGGTACTGGAGGGTTATAGTGACTCAAACTGGATATCTAATGCTGATGACATTAAGGCCACAAGTGGCTATGTTTTTACACTTGGTGGTGGCGCTGTTTCATGGAAGTCTTGCAAGCAGGCCATCTTAACGAGGTCAACTATGGAAGCAGAACTCACAGCATTAGACACTGCCACTGTTGAAGCAAAGTGGCTTTGTGAACTCTTGATGGACTTACCTATGGTTGAAAAACCAATACCCCCTATCCTGATGAACTGTGATAATCAAACTGTGATCATCAAGATAAACAATTCAAAGGACAACTGAGGGAGTCCTGGATTAGGGGGTCTCCGGACAGTCGGACTATGTCCTTTGGCCGGACTGTTGGACTATGAAGATACAAAATTGAAGACTTCGTCTCTTGTCCGGATAGGACTCTACTTGGTGTGGAAGACAAGCTAGGCAATACGGATATGTATATCTCCTCCTTTGTAACCGACATTGTGTAACCCTAGCCCTTTCCGGTGTCTATATAAACCGTACGGTTTTAGTCCGTAGGACAACATACAATCATACCATAGGCTGGCTTCTAGGGTTTAGCCTCTCCGATCTCGTGGTAGATCAACTCTTGTAATACTCATATCATCAAGAATAAATCAAGTAGGACGTAGGGTTTTACCTCCATCAAGAGGACCCGAACCTGGGTAAAACATCGTGTCCCCTGCCTCCTGTTACCATCCGCCTTAGACGCACAGTTCGGGACCCCCTACCCGAGATCCGTCAGTTTTGACACCGACATTGGTGCTTTCATTGAGAGTTCCTCTGTGTCGTCGTCGTTAGGCTTGATGGCTCCTACAATCATCGATAGCGATGCAGTCCAGGGTGAGACTTTTCTCGCCGGACAGATCTTTGTGTTCGGCGGCTTCGCACTGCGGGCCAACTCGCTTGGCCATCTGGAGTAGATCGAAAGTTACGCCCCTGGCCATCAGGTCAGGTTTGGAAGCTTAAACTACACGGCCGATATTCGTGGAGACTTGATCTTCGACGGATTCGAGCCCCTGCCTTGTGCGCCACGCGGTCACGATGAGTATGATTTAGCTCTACCATCGGACCGTATTCAGGAGATCGCACCGCCAGCCGCTCCGACCCTCAATTCGGAGCCAGTTTCGCCATCCAAGGACGGGTGGATAGACCCCGTCACATAGGCCACACCCTCTGCGGCGATCGAGCCGAATATCAACCTTACCCTTCATAAGAGCTGTGTCGCCAAACTGCCGGATCCTTCTTCGGCCACGGACTCTGAACCGCCTGCGCCCATTCCTATCGAATCCGATTGGGCGCCGATCATGGAGTTTACCTCCACGGATATTTTTCAGCACTCGCCCTTCGGCGACATACTGAACTCATTAAGGTCTCTTTCCTTGTCAGAAGGATCCTGGCCGAACTACGCCCGGCAGGATTGGGATGCGGATGACGAAGAAATTCGCCGCCCACCCACCACCCACTTAGTAGCCACTGTCGATGACTTAACCGACATGCTCGACTTCGACTCCGAAGACATCGACGGTATGGACGATGATGCGGGAGTCGAAGAGGAACTACTGCCCACAGGGCACTAGACAACCACCTCATCATATGATATATACATGGTGGACACACCCAAAGAAGGCAATGGCGACGAGACAACGGAGGATGACCCCTCCAAGAAGCAACCCAAGCGCCGGCGTCAGCGGCGCCGCTCTAAGTCCCGCCAAGGCAAAAGTGGTGATACCGGCACTGGAGATAATAGCACTCCGGATAGTGCCAAAGATAAAAACAATCCCCTCCAGCAAGATTTAGAGCAGGAGGATGGAGGAGCCAGCCCTCCTGAGAGAGTGGCAGATGGAGAGGCGGAGAATGATAATTACATGCCCCCCTCCGAAGACGAGGCAAGCCTCGCCAATGACGAATTCGCCGTGCCAGAGGATCCCGTCGAACAAGAGCGCTTCAAGCGCCGGCTTATAGCCATGAAAAATAGCCTTAAGAAAAAGCAGCAGCAGCTTCAAGCCGATCAAGATTTGCTAGCTGACAAATGGACCGAAGTCCTGGCGGCCGAAGAGTATAAACTCGAACACCCCTCCAAGAGTTACCCAAAACGCAGGTTGCTACTCCGACTGGAGAAGGAAGCACCAAAACCTACATCCCCGGCGTATGACGCGGCTGATCGGCCACCTCGTGGCCGCGACAGAGAGACATTCCAGCCAAAAGCTCAGCCCGCACCCCGACGTCATTCAAATAAAAAGGCATGGGGAAATACGCCAGACCTGTGAGACGTATTGGAGGACAAAGAAAAACATGCAAGATCGATCTACGGATCACGAGGGCGCGCCACCATGCGAGACGATAATCGTCACGCTGGATACAGTAAAAGTAAGTCCGGCCGGGCCGAACACAGCGGGCAAGACTCATTCGAGCTGCGTCGCGATATAGCCCAGTACAGAGGCGCCACACACCCCTTATGCTTCACAGACGAAGTAATGGATCATCAAATCCCAGAGGGTTTCAAACCCGTAAATATAGAATCATATGACGGCACAACAGATCCTGCGGTATGGATCGAGGATTTCCTCCTGCACATTCACATGGCCCACGGTGATGACCTACACGCCATCAAATACCTCCCACTCAAACTCAAAGGACCAGCTCGGCATTGGCTCAACAGCTTGCCAGTAGAGTCCATTGGCTGTTGGGAAGATCTGGAAGCCGCATTCCTCGACAACTTTTAGGGCACTTATGTGCGACCACCAGATGCCGATGACTTGAGCCACATAATTCAGCAGCCAGAGGAATCGGCCAGGCAATTCTGGACACGGTTCCTAACAAAGAAAAATCAAATCATCGACTGCCCGGATGCAGAGGCCCTAGCAGCTTTCAAGCACAACATCCGTGACGAGTGGCTAGCCCGGCACCTTGGCCAGGAAAAGCCGAAATCTATGGCAGCCCTCACGACCCTCATGACCCGCTTTTGCGCGGGAGAAGACAGCTGGCTGGCTCACAGTAATAACATATCAAAGAACCATGGTACTTTTGATACCAAGGACGGCAATGGCAGGTCATGTCGCAACAAGCATAAGCGCCGCATTAACAGCGACAATACCGAGGATACGACAGTCCATGTCGGATTCAAAGGCTCTAAACCCGGTCAGTGGAAAAAGCCATTCAAAAGAAGCACTCCGAGCTCGTCTAGTTTGGACCGTATACTCGATCGCTCGTGTCAAATACATGGCACCCCCGACAAGCCAGCCAACCACACCAACAGGGACTGTTGGGTGTTCAAGCAGGCCGGCAAGTTAAATGCCGAAAACAAAGATAAGGGGCCACATAGCGATGACGAGGAGGAGCCCCGGCAGCCGAACACCGGAGGACAGAAGAGGTTCCCCCCACAAGTGCGGACGGTGAACATGATATACGCAACCCACATCCCCAAGAGGGAGCGGAAGCGTGCGCTTAGGGACGTATATGCGTTGGAGCCAGTCGCCCCCAAGTTCAACCCATGGTCCTCTTGTCCGATCACCTTCGATCGCAGGGACCACCCCACTAGCATCCGTCATGGCGGATTCGCCGCACTGGTCCTAGAACCAATCATTGACGGATTTCACCTCACTCGAGTCCTAATGGACGGCGGTAGCAGCCTGAACCTGCTTTATCAAGACACAGTGTGCAAAATGGGTATAGACCCCTCAAGGATCAAACCCACTAAAACAACCTTTAAAGGCGTCATACCAGGTGTAGAGGCCCATTGCACAGGCTCAGTAACACTGGAAGTGGTCTTCGGATCTCCGGATAACTTTCGAAGCGAAGAATTAATCTTTGACACAGTCCCGTTCCGCAGTGGCTACCATGCACTGCTCGGGCGAACCGCATTTGCAAGATTCAATACGGTACCGCATTATGCATATCTCAAGCTCAAGATGCCAGGACCCCGGGGGGTCATCACAGTCAATGGAAACATAGAGCGCTCTCTCCGCATGGAGGAGCACACTGCGGCCCTCGCAGCAGAAGCGCAAAGCAGCCTCTTAAGGCAATCCACTAGTTCGGTGATTATGGACCCGGACAACTTCAAGCGTGCCCGAAGTAATCGGCAACTAGACCGCCTGGCATGTCCCGAGCTCGCATAGCAATGCGGCCCCCACCCCGGCCCCAGCCAAACGGCAAAATTCATGCCACGTGTACATAATTACGCATTAAAAATACCATGGGCACAGGAGGGGAGGGGGGCACAACTACGGCACGCCCCAATACGCGGCTTAAACCGCACTACGGGCTTCACGCTTTGTTATTTTTCTCTTTCAGGACTTTAATCTCTAGAAACTCTGTCCGGCAGCATGATTGCCGAACACATGATGCAGCAACCAAGGAGGCAGAAAGCTACGTCACACCACGGAACTCCTAGGTGGATTACAATAACGAGTGAAATATTTGCTTTAATACTATTCCTCAGCTTGCCCTTGGAAGGGATATGTCAAACAGTCCTACTTTTTGCTTATCACACTACTTGTATCATTCTGCTTTAACGCACCTTTTTGAATAAACAATGCATAGCATTAAGACTATTATTGCATTCCTCCTTTTTATATATATGTTCATTCACGACATCTAGCACCCGTACACTCTGGTACGGCCAATACGCTAGGGGCTTAAGCATACCCCATAATACGGCGTGAGAAGTCTGAACACTTTCGACAGTGCGGCACCCCGAACTTATAGCATTATATGCATCAGCTCCGAATCATGTCTTGGGTCAATAGTTGGGTTTGCCCGGCTCCCATGTTTTGGTACCTTACGTTCCGCTATATCGGCTAAGGTAGCACTGGGAGAACTACTGCGATTGTGCCCCGGTTCTGCTAGGCTAAGCACCTCAGTAGAGAAAGCTAACACTGACTGTCATGATAAGGCGAGAGACTGGTCGCTGTTCGAGAGGTTTCAAATCCCTAAAGACTTATGCCGCTTAGAGCGAGGAGTCGGCCCTGTCCGGCTTAAGGCGTGTATCGTGCCCCGAATTCGGCCTTCCGAATACTAGGGGCTTCGCCAAAATTTAAAATTATAGAATTCTATGGCTAAGTGAGAGTGATAACGCATTATGGTCCGATTGCCTTGTTCGTTGTGCTGAGCACCTCCCTCAAAGGACCCAACAATGGGAACAAGAGTGCTCAGGTTTATCCCGAACACCCTAGCACTCGTGGCATGGGGGCAGAAGCCGACGACTAGCCATCTCTCAGATTTGATAAACAACCGAACAGAAGGTAATATTTTAAATTCAGATAAGCGTTGCATAGCGCATATGAACAAGTTTTCATAATACAAGATCACGCGAGCAATTTTACTCAAATATTACATCTTTCGTACACTCGTCCGCTACGAGACGGGCACCCTTCAGGACACCCTCATAGTACATCTCGGGGTGGCGATGCTCCTTGCCCTGCGGCGGCCCTTCCTTCACCAGCTTCACGGCGTCCATCTTGGCCCATTGCACTTTCACACGGGCGAAAGCCCGGCGTGCACCTTCGATGCAGACGGACTGCTTGATGACTTCAAGCCGTGGGCAGGCATCCACAAGCCGCCTCACCAGGCCGAAGTAGCTGTTGGGAAGGCCGTCACCAGGCCACATCTGGACTATAAAGCCCTTCATGGCCTGTTCGGCCGCCTTGTGCAGCTCGACCGGTTGCTTCAGCTGGTCGCTCAGAGGCATCGGGTGTTCGGTCCCAGTATACTGAGACCAGAACAGCTTCTCCGTTGAGCTTCCCTCCTCGTCCTGGTAAAACTGTGCGGCATCCGACACGCTGTGGGGCAAATCTGCGAATGCTCCTGGAGAGCTCCGGATTCAGGTAAGTAACAAGTAATTCACTTTCACATGCTTGCTTTGCATATAGAATGCCTTACCCGCCGCTATCTTCTTCATCGCATCAATCTCCTGGAGGGCCTTCTGTGCTTCGGCCTTGGTACTCTTTGCACTTTCAAGGGCGGTGGCAAGCTCGGACTCTCGCGTCTTCAAGTCAAGCTCCAACGCCTCGTGCTTCGTCACGAGAGCGTGGAGCTCTTGCTGCACCTCGCCCACCCGTGCCTCATGCCTTTCCCACTCGGTGAGCTCCTTGGCCGCTTTGTTTTTGGCCTCGGATAGCGCTTGCTTCAGGGTCGCCACCTCGGTCGTGGCCCCTGGCAAATTTACGATGATCCTGTCATTTTGCAATCGCATTCTTTTTATATATATATCCATAGACTAGGTACTACTTACCTTTGTTCTTCTCGAGCTGCCTCTTGGCAAGGCCGAGCTCTTCCTTGGACCCCTCGAGGTCCTGCTTCAGTGCAGCGACCTCCGCAGTCAGTGTGGCAGAGGCCAGCAGCGAAGCCTGCATACACATATAGACATACTTATATTAGACTCCTGCGATATTGTTTGATCCTCTGTTCGGCTTTTCTTTGTGAACACTGAACAAAGCATCAGGGGATACTGTCTATGTGGTAATATTTTTCCTATATACTTACCTCAAAGCCTGTCAGAAGGCTGGCACAGGCTTCAGTCAGTCCGCTCTTGGTGGACTGAACCTTCTGGATCACCGCACTCATAAT
Source organism: Triticum urartu (assembly GCF_003073215.2). Classification (NCBI taxonomy): domain Eukaryota; kingdom Viridiplantae; phylum Streptophyta; class Magnoliopsida; order Poales; family Poaceae; genus Triticum; species Triticum urartu. The sequence goes on from NC_053023.1 coordinate 523,793,331, forward strand.
AGTGCGGTGCTCTTCGTCGATGGAAGCGCTGCGAAGCGCTCCCAGCAGAGTGTCCGATGCCTTTGGATGGACAGAGGTCACCGGCACAGGCGTCTTGCCCTTTTTGGAAGGAGGCCGCCTGCCTGAGTCCGGAACCACCGGAGGTTCTGGCGCGGTGTTCGGCTGAGGGCCGAACTCGGAGCCCTCGGGAGCCTTGCTCCCTCTGCTCCCGGAATCCGGGAGGTCGCCTCGAGGCGCCTCCGGGACCGTCTCCCCTTGACCCGGTGCCTCTTGAGACAATACCTCGGCGTTGTCTGTAGGGCAAGGGGAGGTGGCGGTCGGAAGTGGATCGCTATCTATATCTGACGAGCCCAGGGAGCCGTCCGACGATACGTCGATACGGGCTCGTGGCGGTCTGCATAATGTTAATTCAGCGTTAGGAGAAGCAGTGCGACAAAGGCATGCTATGAATTACTCTGGCATCCGAATACTTACGACTTCGCCAGGGGCTTGGCCCTGAGCAGCCACTCGTCTTCGCCTTCGGCGGCGGTGGTGGAGTAGTCCGGAAGGAGGGTCCTTCCCTTCTTGGACCCTTCGCCCCCCCCCCCCAGTTGGGGCGGCCTTCCTTTTCTTGTCTCCCCCGACTGGAGGGGGAGCATCTTCATCTTCCTCCTCGTCTTCGGGGGAGGAGTGTGTCGCAGAGTTATCGGACGATGAGTCCGATAACACCTGGCGTCGGGAACTCTTTCGGGTTCCCTTGGCCTTCTTGGTCTTCTCCGGCACCTTGTAAGGAGACGGAGTCAGCATCTCCGTCAGGAGAGCGTCCGCAGTGTCTTCGGGCAGAGGGGTCGGACAGTTAATCTACCCCGATGTCTCCACCCAGTCCTGTCAAAGGCATGGAGCTCAGACCCCGCACATGATTAAGCTAGGGGAAATAAAACATCCTACCGGATGTATAGACCTCACCGAATGTGCTCGGCGCTTCGCGCTTAGCCCGCGGTCCTCGGTGAGAGAGGGAGGGACCTCGGCGCCCTTGAACAGCACCCTCCAGACGTCTTTGTGTGTTGTGTCGAAGAGCTCGCTCATAGTCTGGTGCTGGGCCGGGTCGAACTCCCACAAGTTGAAATCCCGTTGTTGACACGGGAGGATCCGGCAGATGAGCATGACCTGGACTATATTGACAAGCTTGAGCTTCTTGCTTGCCATATTCTGGATACATTTTTGGAGTCCGTCCAGCTCCACCGATGAACCCCAGGACAGGCCCTTCTCTTTCCAGGAGGTGAGCCGCGTGGGGATTCCGGATCGAAACTCAGGGGCAGCCACCATTTGGTATCGCGCGGCTCGGTGATGTAGAACCACGCTGATTGCCACCCCTTTATGGTCTCCAGGAAGGAGCCTTCGAGCCATATAACATTGGGCATCTTGCCCACCATGGCTCCGCCGCATTCTGCTTGTTGGCCTCCCACCACCTTCGGCTTGATATTGAAGGTCTTTAACCACAGGCCGAAGTGGGGCCGGATGCGGAGGAAAGCCTCACACACGACTATGAACGCCGAAATGTTGAGGATGAAGTTCGGGGCCAGATCGTGGAAGTCCAGCCCGTATTAGAACATGAGACCACGGACAAATGGATGGAGGGGAAACCCCAGTCCACGGAGGAAGTGGTGGAGGAAAACTACCCTCTCGTGAGGTTCAGGGGTAGGAACGATTTGCCCCGCAGCGGGCAGCCGATGTGCGATATTCGCGGCTAAGTATCCGGCTCCGTGCAGCTTCTTGATGTGTTCCTCCATAACGGAGGAAGCCATCCATTTGCCTCCCGCTTCGGACATGATTGGAGAAGGTTGAGGGGAAGGATGTGGGCTTGGGCGTTGGAGCTCGAGCGCACAAGAATGGATGAGCAAGGAGGAAGAAGGCGTGGGTAGAAAAAGGTTAAACCTTGTCCCTTTATAAGGGCGGCCAAAACTATGCGCCCATGCTAGCCTGGTAAAACTCGCTTATCCCCCAAGCGCCGTAATCGATGGTGCGGTTGGGTTACCCACGCACGTATTGATGAGAATCCCGTAATAAGGGGAACATGATCTCTGCTTTGACAAGACGTGTCAAGAAACTGCCTCGCGTTATGTGCGGGGCTAGTTAAAGGAAACGGTTCGAATAATCACCGGGCCATGACCTAACGTCATGTTGCCAAAACAAGTCAGCAGATTAGATTTGTGTAAATATTATTCTCTCTATGGTGGTATGTGGAACTTATTTTGCAGGGTCGACACTATCCTTGTATTCAAATTCTTCTGTGGTGTATTCGGAGGAGGAACCCGCCTTGCAATGCCGAAGACAATACTGCGTGCCGGACTCATTGTCATTGAAGCCTGGTTCAGGGGCTACCGAGGGAGTCCTGGATTAGGGGGTCTCCGGACAGCCGGACTATATCCTTTGGCCGGACTGTTGGACTATGAAGATACAAGATTGAAGACTTCGTCTCTTGTCCGGATAGGACTCTACTTGGCGTGGAAGGCAAGCTAGGCAATACGGATATGTATATCTCCTCCTTTGTAACCGACCTTGTGTAACCCTAGCCCTTTCCGGTGTCTATATAAACCGGAGGGTTTTAGTCCATAGGACAACATACAATCATACCATAGGCTAGCTTCTAGGGTTTAGCCTCTCCGATCTCGTGGTAGATCAACTCTTGTAATACTCATATCATCAAGAATAAGTCAAGAGGGACGTAGGGTTTTACCTCCATCAAGAGGGCCCGAACCTGGGTAAAACATCGTGTCCCCTGCCTCCTGTTACCATCCGCCTTAGACGCACAGTTTGGGACCCCCTACCCGAGATCCGCCAGTTTTGACACCGACAACAATATGAAGTCCTCAAGACATGTGAAGAGGAGACTAAAATCTGTCAGAAAATTCAGGAACTCCGGAGTTATTACGTTGGATTATATCCAAACGTCGAAAAACTTGCCAGATCCCTTCACAAAGGGTCTATCACGTAACGTGATAGATAATGCATCGATGGAGATGGGCTTGAGACCCACCGCATGAGTTGTCCATAGTGGTAACCCACTCTATGTGATCGGAGATCCCGTGAAGTAGAAGTGGGAGACAAGCTGTTGGTCAGCTGAGAGGGGAGTATCCCTATATTAACTATCCGACTACATGAAGATGCAATACTCTCTTGATCTGCATGGCAGGTTGATACTTATCTTAATGTGTTTCAAGTGTGGCTTATTCGGGTAAGCAGAGATGTTGTCCTGCAGAACATCTTCTGAGGAACACACCTATATGAATTTGACTGTTAACGTCACAGTCTATGAGAATTGGGTGTTCTTTAATAAATTCATGAAAATGCCCTGGAGTACGACGTATACGTTCAACCCGCGGGGAAGCCTTACGGCAGCCCAGTATCGGTCAAGAATTTGTGTGAAACTAATCTCGCAGAAAACTTGTAGTTCAAGGCATAGTCCACTATTCAAGTTGTGATCTAGTGTAGCATAAATCTCTAAGTGGAAGTTCAACTTCACAGTCTCCACTAAGCACCGGTATATAAACAATGTTTTGGAACTAAATGATGAGATGTGCCAATGAGACTTTGTGGGGGATTGTTGGAATTTTGCTAGTAGGCCTTTGGCCCAAAGCCCAACTAAAATTATGAAATTCTCTTGGCCCATTCATGCACACATGTGAGTGGAGTGAGTGAGGCTAAAGTTTAGTCCCACCCCGGAAGTTGAGAGAGAGTTGCACCTCTTTATAAGGTGAGCTCTTCTACCACTTGTATGAGCATGAGAAGAGGAGACCTACACGCGCGCTCCTCCTCCTCGCTCGCCACGACGCGCCGCGTCGCGCCGCGTTGCGGGATTGAGCCGAGCCGAGGACAGAGCTATGCACGTTGTCTATATTTTTGCTGCTCGGGAAAAATTAATGAGTCATTAATTAATAACTAATGGACGCGTTAATTACTAAACCGTTTCCGATTCTTTTAGATCGTGACGACTCGGACGTGGGGTTTACTCCCACGACCTGCCCAGCCCGCACTTTCTCACCATCGTTCTAGATCATTGCGCCGTCAAGCAAGTCTTCTCCATCCCTCCTTTCGGCGTGCATCGGGAGAAGGGACAGCAGGCCTCCGGAACCCCGCCTCTCGTGATCCTGTACGGGAGAGGGGCGAACAGGTTTTTGGGGAGCGCAGTCGCGCGATTGCTGGCAGCGACGACTTCACGAACGACGACTTCTTCCCCGACCTCGGCAACCTCATCCTCGACGACATGGGCGACAACGTCAACGCCGGCGGTGCTGCTCCCGCTGCACCGTATGTGATTCTATCCTTCCTGTTCAAGATCGTGGTAAAATTCATGTTTCTAGTATGTGCCCTAGATGTGATCTGTTCATCTGCTATGCTAGTTCGCATGATTAGTTTAATCTCTGCTACTGTAGTCATGATTTATCTTCTAATTATTCAGATTAAATCTCGTAATAACTTGCTCATATTTCCAACAGTTGGTTCCCCTTATTCTTGTTCTGCCTCATACTATAATGTCACACTAATGATTTCACTGTCTGCATTTTCATGCATTGCAAGGCCTAAATCTATGCTCTTTGGCCCATTTTCGTTTGTGTTCAGAGTGCACTCGTTCCACACTCTTTTCGCATTTCACGTCCTCCTTAAGAACCGAGGGAGGATTACATTCACCGATTGGCCGATCAATTTCAATCATTTACATATAATTATTTGCCCAATTGCATAGTTAGAAGGTAAACCACATGAGAGCTATTATTAGTGCCTTCATCTGCTTCGCGTATGACAAAAAGGAAAAAGGGAAATGATTGGAATCAGCTGACTGGCCGAACGATCGCGCCGGTCGTGCTCTCGCACGTGTCATTGTACACGAGACCCGCCATCGCTCTTTCTCCCCTACTTTTCTTCATCCTGCAATGACCCGCATCGAACTCTCCTTCCCGCCATCTCCTTCCCCCGCTGCACTAGCGCCACTCGCCAAGCGCTGCACAGGACGAGGCACCGGGTGCTACGGGTAGGTGGGGTTGCCGGTGCTGCAGACATCAGTGCCGCTAGCCGTGGAGATGCCGTAGACCAGGAGTGCTGCTTCTGCAGGGGCGGGGGGTCACCGACGCTGTAAGAGAAGACCGGTGGCGTCGGCGCAACACGCGATGCTACGACCGCCGTCTCATGATGTTGTGACCCTACGTGCGAGATGCGTCATGCGGCGCCGCGCGACGCTACGAGCTAAAGCGGTGACGTGCAGTGTGTGTGAGCCGAGCGGAAGGCGAAGCTGCAACCGACACACTGGAATTTTGCGACCGTCAACGACATGAGCTGCAACCGGCGATGACGCGAGCGACAAGCAACAATGGTCGTGCTGCAACCATGACAAGGGAAGCTGGAACCATGACGACCAGAGCTGCGAGGCCGGCGACACATGAGGGATGAGTGTTGCAATCGTGACCCGACAGTTGCAAGTGGCAACAGGCGGAGCTGTAAGGTCATCGACACATGGGGGATGAGTGCTGCAACCGCGATAGTGGAGCTGCGAGGGCGTCGACGTCGGCATGAGTGCTGCATCCATGGTCCGACGGAGCTGGGAGCGGTGCGGCCGGCGGAGATGCAAGCGGCTGTGCGCAGGCTGCACCCGACCGACGATCCTTTTTTTTCCGGCATCATAGGGTGCACCTGAGTGTTAGACTGTATATATACGTAGCCTCTGTATATCTGTTGTAACATTGTATTGTACCTCTTGGTACTTCTATATAATGAGATAGCCACACCCCGTTTAGGGTGTCGAGCAGTTCCCCCAAACATACGTTTTACATGGTATCAGTTTAGGGTTACTGTCGGTGTCAAAACCGGCGGATCTCGAGTAGGGGGTCCCGAACTATGCGTCTAGGCCGGATGGTAACAGGAGGCAAGGGACATGAAGTTTTACCCAGGTTCGGTCCCTCTCGATGGAGGTAAAACCTTACGTCCTGCTTGATTAATATTGATGATATGGGTAGTACAAGAGTAGATCTACCATGAGATCGAGGAGGCTAAACCCTAGAAGCTAGCCTATGGTATGATTGTTGATGTGTATGTTGTCCTACGGACTAAAACCCTCCGGTTTATGTAGACACTGAAGGAAATATGCCCTAGAGGCAATAATAAAGTTATTATTTATTTCCTTATAATCATGATAAATGTTTATTATTCATGCTAGAATTGTATTAACCGGAAACATAATACATGTGTGAATACATAGACAAACAGAGTGTCACTAGTATGCCTCTACTTGACTAGCTCGTTAATCAAAGATGGTTATGTTTCCTAACCATGAACAATGAGTTGTTATTTGATTAACGAGGTCACATCATTAGTTGAATGATCTGATTGACATGACCCATTCCATTAGCTTAGCACACGATCGTTTAGTAAGTTGCTACTGCTTTCTTCATGACTTATACATGTTCCTATGACTATGAGATTATGCAACTCCCGTTTGCCGGAGGAACACTTTGGGTGCTACCAAACGTCACAACATAACTGAGTGATTATAAAGGAGCATTACAGGTGTCTCCAAAGGTAGATGTTGGGTTGGCGTATTTCGAGATTAGGATTTGTCACTCCGATTGTCGGAGAGGTATCTCTGGGCCCTCTCGGTAATACACATCACATAAGCCTTGCAAGCATTACAACTAATATGGTAGTTGTGAGATGATGTATTACGGAACGAGTAAAGAGACTTGCCGGTAACGAGATTGAACTAGGTATTGGATACCGATGATCGAATCTCGGGCAAGTAACATACCGATGACAAAGGGAACAACGTATGTTGTTATGCGGTCTGATCGATAAAGATCTTCGTAGAATATGTAGGAGCCAATATGGGCATCCAGGTCCCGCTATTGGTTATTGACCGGAGACGTGTCTCGGTCATGTCTACATTGTTCTCGAACCCGTAGGGTCCGCACGCTTAAGGTTACGATGACAGTTGTATTATGAGTTTATGCATTTTGATGTACCGAAGGTTGTTCGGAGTCCCGGATGTGATCACGGACATGACGAGGAGTCTCGAAATGGTCGAGACGTAAATATTGATATATTGGAAGCCTATATTTGGATATCGGAAGTATTCCGGGTGAAATCGGGATTTTACCGGAGTACCGGGAGGGTTACCGGAACCCCCCGGGAGCTAAATGGGCCATAGTGGGCCTTAGTGGAAAAGAGAAGGGGCTGCCCTAGATGGGCTGCGCGCCTCCCCCCCTCCCCTAGTCCTATTAGGACTAGGAGAGGTGGCCGGCCCCCTCCTCCTTTTTCCCCCTCCGAGGAATCCTAGTTGGACTAGAATTGGAGGGGGGAATCCTACTCCCAGAGGGAGTAGGACTCTCCTGCGCCTCCCCCCTTGGCCGGCCAGCTCTCCCCCTTGGCTCCTTTATATACGGAGGCAGGGGACACCTCTAGACACACAAGTTGATCCATGTGATCTATTCCTTAGCCGTGTGCGGTGCCCCCTGCCACCATATACCTCGATAATATTGTAGCGGAGTTTAGGCGAAGCCCTGCTGCTGTAGTACATCAAGATCGTCACCACGCCGTCGTGCTGACGGAACTCTTCCCCGACACTTTGCTGGATCGGAGTCCGGGGATCGTCATCGAGCTGAACGTGTGCTCGAACTCGGAGGTGCCGTAGTTTCGGTGCTTGATCGGTTGGATCGTGAAGACGTACGACTACTTCCTCTACGTTGTGTGATCGCTTCCGCAGTCGGTCTGCGTTGGGTACGTAGACAACACTCTCCCCCTCGTTGCTATGCATCACATGATCTTGCGTGTGCGTAGGAATTTTTTTGAAATTACTACGAAACCCAACAGACACCGGGTAGGGTTAGGGTTACATAGAGTCGGTTACAATGGTAGGAGATCTACATATCCGTATCGCCAAGCTTGCCTTCCACGCCAAGGAAAGTCCCTTCCAGACACGGGACGGAGTCTTCAATCTTGTATCTTCATAGTCCAGGAGTCCGGCTGAAGGTATAGTCCGGCTATCCGAACACACCCTAATCCAGGACTCCCTCAGTAGCCCCTGAACCAGGCTTCAATGACGACGAGTCCGGCGCGCAGATTGTCTTCGGCTTTGCAAGGCGGGTTCCTCCTCCAAGTACTTCATAGAAGATTTTGAACACGAAGATAGTGTCCGGCTCTGCAAAATAAGTTTCCACATATTGCCATAGAGAGAATAATATTTACACAAATCTAATCTACTGACGTATTCCATAGTGTGACATCACACCACGGCCAAGCTTTTATTCGAACCGTTTTACTGTCCCATCTTAGCACGTTATGCGAGGCAGTTTCCTTGGCACGTCTTGTTAAAGCAGTGATCGTGTCCCCTTATTCCGGGATTCTCATCAATACGGGCGTGGGTAACCCAACCGCGCCATTGATTACGACGCTTGGAGATAAGTGAGTTTTACCAGGCTGGTGGGGACACATAGTTGCGTCCACCCATATAAGGGGATAAGGATCCACCTTTTCACCCATGCCTTCTTCCTCCTTCGCCTATCCATTCTTGCGCACTCGAGCTCCAGCGCCCAAGTCCGCACTCCCAACCTCAACCTTCTCCAGCCATGTCAGGAGCGGGAGGCAAGTGGATGGTCTCCTCCGTCACGGAGGGACATATCAAAAAGCTGAGGAAGGCCGGATACCTGTCTAACGACATCGCGTACCGTCTCCCCGAGAAGGGGCAGCTCATCCCCACCCCTAGGCCCCATGAGAGGGTGGTGTTTCTCCCCCATTTCCTCCGCGGACTGGGCTTCCCTCTCCACCCATTTATCTGGGGGCTCATGTTCTACTACGGCCTGGATTTCCATGATCTGGCCCCGAACTTCGTCCTCAACATCTCGGCGTTTATCGTCGTGTGCGAGGCCTTCCTTCGCATCCGCCCCCATTTCGGCCTATGGCTCAAGACTTTCAACGTCCAGCCGAAGGTGGTGCGCGGCAGCCAAGCGGAGTGCGGAGGCGCCATGGTGGGCAAGATGGCCAACGTCCTCTGGCTTGAGGGCTCCTTTGTGGAGACCCTGAAGGGGTGGCAATCGGGGTGGTTTTACATCACCGAGCCGCGCGACGCCGAATGGGTCGCACCCCCCGAGTTCCGGTCCAGACCCCCAACGCGGCTCACGTCCTGGAAAGAGACGGGCCTGTCGTGGGGTAAAAAAGGAGAGCTGACCGGACTCCAAACATGCGTCAAAACCCTGGTGGACAAGAAGCTCAAACTTGTCAACGTAGTCTAGGTTATGCTCATCCGCTTGATCCTCCTGTGCCAACAATGGGCTTTCAACCTGTGGGAGTTCGACCCGGCGCGGCACCAAACTCTGAGCAGGCTCTTCGACACGACGTACGAAGATTCCTGGAAGGTGCTTTTCAAGGGCGCCGAGGCTCCCGCATCCGCTACTGAGGATCGCGGATTCAGTGTGCAGCGTCACGCTCTCGCGGTAAGCTGTTTTTTCCTTTTACAGGGTATCAGTTTTTCATAGTTTGACTCTATGCAGGATCTAAGCTCCCTTTCCTTTGACAGGATTGGCAGGTGACATCCGGATAGATCAACTGTCCGGCCCCTTTGCCCGAAGGCCCAGCGGACGCTCGCTTGGCTAGGCTGCTAGTTCCTGCACCCTATGTGGTGCCGGAGAAGAAGGTCAAGAAGAAGGCCACGAGGACTCGAAAGAGTGCCCGACGCCCGGAGGTGTCGGATTCATCATCCGACGAATCCAAGACGCACTCCTCCCGCGAAGACGAGGAGGAGGAAGAAGAGACCCTTCCCCCTACAGCGGGGGAAGGGAAGAAAAGGAAGGCCGCCCCAACTGGGGAGGCCGAAGGGTCCAAGAAGGGGATAACCCTTCCTCTAGACTGCTCCACCAACGCCGACGGCGGCGGAGAGGAGTGGGCGCCTAGGGCCAAGCCCCTGGCCAAATCGTAAGTATCCGGATACCAGAGTAATTCATAGTATTCGTTTATTGCACAGCTTTCCCTCATGTTGAATATGTTTATCCAAGCCGGGAGGAGGTGGTCCTGGAGGCGCCGCAAGGCGACCTCCCGGACTCCAGGAGTAAAGGGGATGAAACCCCCCGGGGCTCCAAGTCTGGCTCTAGGCCGGACACCGCTCCGGAACCTTCAGAGGTTCCAGAGTCCGGCAGGGGACATCCTTCCAAGAGGAGCAAGTCCGCCGTGCCGGTGGCCCCCGTCCAACCGGAGGCGCCGGACAATATGTTGGAGGCGCTCCAAGGCGCCTCCATCGACGAGGAGCACCGCGCTATTATGAGCGCGGTGGTCCAGAAGGTTCAGTCCGCCAAGAGCGGACTGACTGAAGCTTGTACTAGCCTTTTGACAGGCTTTGAGGTAAGTAAAGAATGTGTAAATAATATTACCGCATAGACAGTAGCCCCTGATGTTCTATTTGGCGTTCGGGAAGAAAAGCCGAATAGAGGATCAAATAAAATTCACAGGAGTCTAACAAAAGGAGTCAATATGCGTATGTAGGCTTCTCTGCTTGCGTCCGCCGCACTGACTGCGGAAGTGGACACGCTAAAGCAGAACCTCAAGCAGTCCGAGCAAGAGCTCGGTCGTGCCAAGAAGCAGCTCGAGGACAACGAAGGTAAGAAATACCTTGTTTAAAAATATATATAAAAAGGTGCAATTGCAAAGAATGACAGGATTATCGTGGCTATTGTAGGGGCCACGTCTGAAGTGGCGACCCTTAAGCAAGCACTGGTCGAGGCCGAGAAGAGAGCGGCCTCGGAGCGCACCGAGCGGGAGAAGTATGAGGCCGAAGTTGGCAAGGTGCGGCAAGAGCTCCAGGCTCTCATGGAAAAACATGAGAGTTTGGAGCTTGACTCGAAGACGCAAGTGTCCGAGCTCGTTGTGGCTGTCGAAAATGCCAAGTCTGCCAAGGTCGAATCCTAGAAGACCCTCCAGGAGTTGGATGAGGTGAAGAAGATAGCGGCGGGTAAGGCATTATTTATGCAAAGCAAACACATAAACGTGAGTTACTTGTTACTTACCCGAATCCGGAGCTCTCCAGGAGCGTTCGCAGATCTTCCCCGGAGTGTGTCCGATGCCGCCGCATTCTATCGAGCCGAGGAGGGCAGCTCGATGGAGGTGTTCTGGTCTCAGTACGCTGAGGCCGGACACCCCGTGCCCCTGAGCGACCAGCTGAAGCAACTGGTCGAGCTCCACAAGGCGGCCGAACAGGCCATGAAGGGCCTTATTGTCCGTCTGTGGCCTGGAGGGGCTCTGCCTGGGAGCTATTTCAGGCTGGTGCGGCAGCTGGTGGAGGCCTGTCCAAGACTCGAAGTCATCAAGCGCTCCGTCTGCATTGAGGGTGCCCGTAGGGCCCTTGCCCGTGCTAAGGTGCACTGGGGCAAGCTGGATGCTGAGAAGCTTGTGAAGGACGGGCCACCGCCGGGGAAAGAGCATCGCAAGCCTGAGAATTACGATAATGATGTTCTGAAGGGTGCCCGCCTTGTGGCGGATGATTGTTCTAGGGATGTAATTTTTGAGTGAAACTTGCTCGTTTTGTCCTGTGCGCTAAAAACTTGTTTATATGCGCTAAGCAATGCTGTTGGAATTTAAAATATTACCTTTTGTGCGGCTGTTTATCAATTCTGAGAGATGGCGAGTCGTCGGCTTCTGCCCCCGTGCCGCTAGTGCTGGGGTGTTCGGGGATAAACCTGAGCGCTCTTTTTCCCATGTTTGGGTCCTTCGAGGGAGGCGCTCAGCCCAACGAACAAGGCAATCGGACTATAATGCGTGAACACTCTCACTTAGCCATAGAATTCTATAATTTTAAATTTCGGCGAAGCCCCTGGTGTTCGGAAGACCGAGTTCGGGGCGCTATCCACGCCTTGGCCGGACAGAACCGGCTCCTCGCCCTAAGCGACATAAGTCTTTAGGGACTCGAAAAAACCTCTCGAATAGCGACCAACTCTCGCTTCATCATGACAGTCAGTTTTAGATTTCTCCACTGAGGTGCTCGACCCAGGTCAACCGGGGCACAATCGCAGTGGTTCTCCTAGTGCTACCTTAGCCGATATAGCGGAACGTAAGGCACCAAAACATAGGAGCCGGGCAAACCCAACTATTGACCCAAGACATGATTCAGAGCCGATGCATATAATGCTATAAGTTCGGGGTGCCGCACTTGTTAAAGTGTTCAGACTTCTCACACCATATTGAGGGGTACTAAAGCCCCTGGCGTATTTTGGCCGTACCAATGTGTACGGGTGCAACATGTCGTTAAGGAACATATGTAAAGAAAAAAAGGTAATGCAAAAATAGACGAAAGTTGTGCGTTGTTTATTAAAAATGGCTGCGATCAAAGTAGAACGATACAAATAATGCGATAAGTGAAAGGTTGGACTAGTTAACATGTCCGTTCCAGGGGCAAGCTACGGAATAGTATGCGGAATGGGTATACTGCTCGTGATAGAGACCACCTGGGAGTTCCGTAGTGCGGCGTGGCTTGTCTGCTTCCCTGGTTCTTGCATCGTTTGTGCGGTAATTGAACTGCCGAACAGGCCTTCCGAAGGATGAAGTCCTGAAAGTAAGAGAAAATTAAAAAATCAGCAGCCCCTGGTATGGTTTAAGCCGTGTATTGGGCGTGCCGTGATGGTGCCCCTCCCCCTGTGCCCATGGTATCTCTAGAGCGTAGTTGTGTACGCGAAGTACTGGCGTCGCCTTTTTGCGAGGGTTGGGGTTGGGGCCGCATTGCTACGCCTTCTCGGATCGTGTCAGGCGGTCTTGTTGTAGGTTACTCCGGGCGCGCTTTATGGTGTCTGGTCGTTTAGTGGCCGGACTGGAGAACTGCCTGGAGAGGCTGCTTTGAACTTCCGCTGCAAGGGCCGCCGTGTGCTCCTCCATTCGGAGGGAGCGTTTGGTGTTTCTATTGACTGTAATTACTCCTCGAGGGCCTGGCATCTTGAGCTTAAGGTATGTGTAATGCGGTACCGCATTGAACTTAGCGAATGCGGTTCGCCCGAGCAGTGCGTGATAGCCACTGCGAAACGGGACTATGTCGAAGATTAACTCCTCGCTTCGGAAATTATCCGGAGATCCGAAGACCACTTCAAGTGTGACTGAGCCTGTACAGTTGGCCTCTACACCTGGTATTACGCCTTTAAAGGTCGTTTTGGTGGGCTTAATCCTCGAGGGATCTATGCCCATTTTCCGCACTGTATCCTGGTAAAGCAGGTTCAGGCTGCTGCCGCCGTCCATAAGGACTCTAGTGAGATGAAATCCGTCAATAATTGGGTCTAGAACCAATGCGGCGAATCCGCCATGACGGATGCTAGTGGGATGGTCCCTTCGATCAAAGGTGAGCGGGCAGGAGGACCATGGGTTGAACTTCGGGGAGACTGGCTCTACCGCGTATACGTCCCTTAACGCGCACTTCCGCTCCCTTTTGGGGACGTGGGTTGCGTATATCATGTTCACCGTCCGCACTTGTGGGGGAAAGCCCTTCTGTACACTGTTGTTCGGCGCCCGGGGCTCCTCCTCGTCATCGCTATGCAGCCCCTTGTCTTCATTTTCGGCGTTTAACCTGCCTGCCTGCTTGAACACCCAACAATCCCTGTTGGTGTGATTGGCTGGCTTTTCGAGGGTGCCATGTATCTGGCACGAGCGGTCGAGTATTTGGTCCAAACTGGACGGGCCCCTAGGATTACTTTTTAATGGCTTTTTCCGCTGACCGGATTTATAGCCTGTGAATCCGGCATTAACTGCCATATCCTCAGCATTGTCGCCGTTAATGCGGCGCTTCTGCTTGTTGCGACGTGACCTGCCACTACTGTCCCTGATGTCCGAATTACCAGGGTTCTTGGTCATATTGTTGCTACGAGCAAGCCAGCTGTCTTCTCCCGCACAAAAGCGGGTCATGAGTGTCGTGAGTGCTGCCATAGATTTCGGCTTTTCCTGTCCAAGGTGCCGGGCCAGCCACTCATCATGGATATTGTGTTTGAAGGCTGCTAGGGCCTCAGCATCCGGACAGTCGACTATTTGATTTTTCTTTGTTAGGAACCGTGTCCAGAATTGCCTGGCCGATTCCTCTGACTGCTGAATTACGTGACTTAGGTCATCGGCGTCTGGGGGTCGTACGTAAGTGCCCTGGAAATTGTCGAGGAATGCGGCTTCCAGGTCCTCCCAACAACTGATTGATCCTGTTGGCAAGCTGTTAAGCCAATGCTGAGCTGGTCCTTTAAGCTTGAGTGGGAGGTATTTGATGGCGTGGAAATCATCGCCACGGGCCATGTGGATATGAAGGAGATAATCCTCGATCCATACCGCAGGATCTGTTGTGCCATCATATGATTCGATATTTACGGGTTTGAAACCCTCGGGGATTTGATGATCCATTATTTCGTCTGTAAAGCAGAGTGGGTGTGCGGCGCCTCTTTACTGGGCTATATCATGACGTAGCTCCAATGAGCCTTGTCTACTGTGTTCGGCCCCGCCGAATTTGTGGCCGGCGTGACGGTTACCGTCTCGAGCCGTGGGGCGCCCACGCGATCCGTAGATCTATCTTGTTTGCCTTGCCTTGTCCTGCAACATGTCTCATAAGTCTGGCACATATTCCCGTGCCTTGGTACGTGGTGCGGCTTGAGTGGAGGGCCGAGAGGCCTCTCTGTCACGACCACGAGGTGGCCGGTCGACCGCATCAAGTGCTTCCTCCTCTAATCGGGGTAGCAACCTGCGCTTTGGGTAGCTCTTGGAGGGGCGTTCGAGTTTATGCTCTTCGGCCGCAAGGACTTCAGTCCATCTGTCGACTAGCAAATCTTGACCAGCCCTAAGCTGTTGCTGTTTTTTCTTGAGGCTTCTTGCCGTGGCCATAAGCCTGCGTTGAAAACGCTTTTACTCGACGGGATCCTCTGGCACGATGAATTCGTCGTCGTCGAGGCTTGCCTCATCTTCGGAGGGAGGCATATAATTATCGTCCTCGACCTCTCTGTCTGCCGCTCTCTCGTGAGGGCTTGTTTCTCCATCCTCCTGTGCTAAATCTTGCTGGAGGGGGTTTTCTTCGGCGCTTTCCGGAGTATTATTATCTCCCGTGCTGGAATCACCGTGTTTGTTTTGGCGGGATTTTGAGCGGCGCCACTGACGCCGGCGCTTAGGCTGTTTCTTGGAGGGGTCATCCTCCGCTGTTCCATCGCCATCTCCCTCTTTTAGGGTGTCCACCATGTATATGTCATACGATGAGGTGGCTTTCCAGGGCCTAGTAGGCGCTGGTTCTTCATCATCTCCTTCATCGGCGTCCATACCGTCGATGTCTTCGGAGTCGAAGTCGAGCATGTCGGTTAAGTCGTCGACAGTGGCTACAAAGTGGGTGGTGGGTGGGCTTTGAATTTCTTCATCGTCCGTACCCCAACCTTGCTGACCGTAGTCCGGCCAGGGCTCTCCTGATAAAGAGAGAGACTTCAGTAACTTCAGGATATCGCTGAAAGGCGAGTGCTGAAAGATGTCCGCGGCAGTGAACTCCATGATCGGCGCCCAATCGGATTCGATCGGTAGGGGCGCGGAGGGTTCGGAGTCCGGAGAGGAGTCTGGCTCCTTGGAGTTACGAGTCTCGCAGAGTACGGGGCTGGTGCTTGGCTCAATCACCGTTGGGGTCGCAGCCCCCGAGGTGGCATCCAACCTCCCATCCTCGATCGGCGCAGTTGGCTCTGAATTAAGGGTCGGAGCCGATGCGGGTGCGGCCTCCAGGGCACTGTTCGGCGGCAGAGCTAGATCATACTCGTCGTGACAGTGCGGCGCACTCGACAGTGGCTCGAATCCTTCGAAGATCAAGTCCCCGCGGATGTCAGCCGTGTAGTTTAAATTTCCAAATCTGACCTGACGGCCAGGGACGTAGCTTTCGATCTGCTCCAGACGACCAAGCGAATTGGCCCGCAGTGCGAAGCCGCCGAAGATGAAGATCTGTCCGGGGAGGAAGGTCTCACCCTGGACTGCATCGCTATCGATGATCGTAGGAGCCATCGAGCCTGACGGTGACGACACAGAGGAACTCTCAATGAAAGCACCAATGTCGGTGTCAAAACCGGCGGATCTCGGTTAGGGGGTCCCGAACTGTGTGTCTAGGCCGGATGGTAACAGGAGACAAGGGACACGAAGTTTTACCCAGGTTCGGTCCCTCTCGATGGAGGTAAAACCCTACGTCCTGCTTGATTAATATTGATGATATGGGTAGTACAAGAGTAGATCTACCACGAGATCGAGGAGGCTAAACCCTAGAAGCTAGCCTATGGTATGATTGTTGATGTGTATGTTGTCCTACGGACTAAAACCCTCCGGTTTATATAGACACCGGGTAGGGTTAGGGTTACATAGAGTCGGTTACAATGGTAGGAGATCTACATATCCGTATCGCCAAGCTTGCCTTCCACGCCAAGGAGAGTCCCTTCCGGACACGGGACGGAGTCTTCAATCTTGTATCTTCATAGTCCAGGAGTCCGGCTGAAGGTATAGTCCGGCTATCCGAATACCCCCTAATCCAGGCCTCCCTCAGTTACGATGTCTTCTGCTGCACCCGCCGCCTCGGTCGCGCCGGCCCCCGCCACCGCCGCCACCGTCGCTGCACCGCCCCCTGCGCCGGCCCCTGCCGCCGCTCCCTCGTCGTCGTTTCTGGCCTCCCAGCCCCTGGCCGCGACCTCGGCCTGGTGGACCACCCAGCCGCCCGCGGGCTCCCAGATCAGATCGGGAGCCGCCCACGGCGACCTGCCTCCGCCGCCGTCCTCTGGTGGCCCGTCGCCCTCGACCACTACGGGTGCCCTACCGGCGCCGCCGTCCTTCCAGGGTCAGCCGCCAGCGTACGACACCGCCTCTGCCCCAACCTATGGCGCTGCCTCCGTTTCGCCGTATGCCGCCCTACACCCGTATGATGTTTCGGGTCCGGCCTATGGCCCCCCGTGGTATGGCGCCCCTGCATCCACTATGGGTGCTCCGCCTCCACCGCAATCCGCCTGGCCGCAGTCTCCCTACGGCGCGCTGCCGCCGCAGCCCTATGTGGCACCGACGCGTCCTCAACCCTACGCGGCGCCGCCCCCTTCGCTGCCCTACGGGGCCGCGCCTCCTCCGTCACCAGGGGACCCGTATGCTGGCGCTATCCCCGGCTATGGCGCACCCTTGGTGATTGCGCCGCCTCACGAGACGGATCCATCTATGGGTCTCTACGCGCCACCGACACAGGATCGTGCTCCACCGCCATCGCCATTTTACTTCTCACATCTCCTTCCGGTGAAGCTCACGCCAGACAATTACCTGTCGTGGCGGGCTCAGGTGCTTCCTCTCCTCCGCAGCCGCTACCTGGAGGGTTACGTCGACGTCTCCATCCCGTGCCCGCCGCCGTATCATCCGGCTCATCATGTGTGGGTGGCCCAGGATCAGGCAATCCTCTCCACCATACAGCCGTCGCTGACCCCGAGCATGTCGTCGCTGGTCATCTTCACCGCGACGTCTAAGGATGCTTGGTCGGTACTTCACAGCAGCTTCGCCTCTCAGTCTCAGGTGCGTGCTCATTCTATACGCACCGAGTTGGGGGAGACCAAGCTTGATGGCCTCAGCGTCACGGACTACTTCAACAAGATGACTGGTCTCGCGGACACGTTGGCCTGGATTGGTCAGCCGCTTGGTGATGAAGACTTCACCACCCATGTACTCAACGGCCTGGATGATGACTATGATAACCTCATTGAGAATGTGCATGGTCACGAGGCCCCACTACCACCCCGCGAGCTCTACACGCGCCTCCTTGGCCGCGAACAGCGCATCAAGGCGCGCCGAGCCTCTCCAGGGTTTGTCTCCGCCAACGCCGCGACTCGCGGCAAGTCGCAGAAGCCGGCACCGCTTGGTGGGAAAGCGGCGACCTCGCCTCAGTTCGCTCCGCGGGGTTCGGCGCCCTCCATCACTGGTGGTAGCTGGCCCGTTGCTTGTTGTCCCTGCTGCGGCGCTCAGCAGGCCTGCCAGCTGTGTGGCATTGAGCGTCACATTGCGTCCCGCTGTCATCGTCGCTTCAAGCAAGATTTTCTGGGCCTAGGCAACAATGGCAAAGGGAATGATAAGCAAGTTGCCGCCGCGGTGACGAGCCATGAGCATGGCCGCACTCCATCCTACTCCATTGATCCTACGTGGTATATGGACACCGGAGCTACCAATCACCTCACCGGAGATATGGGCAAGCTCTCTACTCAGGAGCCATACCGTGGTCATGATCAGGTGCACACCACCAGTGGAGCAGGTATGCACATCTCACATGTTGGTCAGGCTTCTCTTCTTGCACACAATTTTCGCAAACTGCATCTTTCCAATGTCCTTCGAGTTCCCTCTGCTACGCGTAGTTTGTTGTCTATTCCTCAACTTACTCGTGATAATAATGTCCTTGCTGAATTTCACCCTTTTCGTTTCTTTATCAAGGATCGGGACACGAGGGCCGTTCTGCTTAGTGGTCGTCTACGCCATGGCCTGTATGCACTTGACGCGCCGCGCACACCTCCCATGCAGTTTTCTCCTTAGGCGTTCAGTGGTGTTCGTGTGTCACCTACGCACTGGCATGCACGCCTTGGTCACCCTGCAGCTCCTATAGTTTGTCATGTGTTGCATCGTCATGAACTACCAGTTGTGTCCAATAAAATTGCTGAAACCATTTGTGATGCCTGTCAGCAGGGCAAGAGTCATCAACTTCCGTTTTCAGAGTCTAGTCATGTCATGAAACATCCTCTTGAGCTTGTATTTTCTGATGTGTGGGGTCATGCCCAAACATCTGTTAGTGGTCACAATTATTATGTCAGTTTTATTGATGCTTATAGTCGGTTTACTTGGCTATATCTTATTAAGCGCAAGTCTGATGTGTTTGATATTTTCATTCAGTTCCAAGCACATGTTGAGCATCTCCTTAAGCATAAAATTATCCATGTTCAATCCGACTGGGGTGAATATCACAACCTCAACTCGTTTTTTAACAAACTTGGGATTTCGCATCGTGTGTCTTGCCCTCATACACATCAGCAGAATGGAACTGCCGAACGTAAGCATCGTCATCTTGTAGAAACTGGCCTAACCTTGCTAGCTCATGCATCCGTTCCGTTTCGGTTCTGGAGTGATGCTTTCTCCACAGCCTGTTTTTTGATAAATAGACTCCCCTCACGACTTCTGAAGATGCAGACTCCGCTTGAACTCTTGCTCAATGAAATTCCAGACTACACATTCTTCAAGGTGTTTGGGTGTGCGTGTTGACCTCACCTACGTCCTTACAACAAGCGTAAGCTAGAGTTTCGATCTAAGAAGTATGTTTTTCTCGGGTATAGTTCCCTTCACAAAGGGTACAAGTGCCTTCATGTTCCTACAAATCGCGTCTACATATCTCGTGACGTTGTGTTTGATGAGAATGTGTTTCCCTTTCGTGCACTTCCGACAAACTCTACCACTCTCATGCCACCAGTGCACATGTCTGTACCTTCGCCTGATCAATTTGTGGATGTTGCATATGCCCCTACGTTGCTCCCTAATCATGTTGCCGGTATTGGACGCGGTGCACGCCTTGAGCTCCTTGAGGAACAAGCGTCGGATGATGCTCGCGATCAGGACGCCTCCCATGTGCATGGGCCATGCATACCGGGTGGCACCCGCCAACCCGCCGCTGCTTCGCCCGGGGAGCGGGCGCCGGCCTCACCCGCCCCGACGCTGGCTTCGCCCGGCTCGCCAGTGGCGACCTCGCTCGCCCCGACGCTGGCCTCGCCTGGCCCGCAGACTCCGGCGTCGCCCGGCCTGGCGGTCACTTCGCCTGGGCCTGCTGCCGCCTCATTCGGCCCGGTGGTGGTCTCGCCCGACCTGGCGGCTACTCCGACTGGGCCGGCTGCAGTTTCGCCCGGCCCAGCAACCCCGACGGACCTCGACGCGTCGTCGCCCGCTTCCCTGACGCCAGGGAGCCCTGGTGAGAGCTCGTCGGGTGTCTCGGCCTCATCATCATCACCCATCGCTGTGGTGTTGCCAGTACAGCCTGCTGTCCCCGTGCGTCCTCGCACACGAAGTCAATCTGGAATTTTTCGTCCGAAGGAACGCAAAGATGGGACTGTCGCATGGCTTGCTGCTTGCATGGCTCATACTGCTGCTGATCCCACTGCAGAACCTCGCCATTTTCAGGCTGCGCTCAGTATTCCTCATTGGCGTGCGGCAATGGAACAGGAGTTTGATGCTCTACAAGAAAATGATACTTGGCAACTTGTTCCTCCAGTGTCTGGCGTCAACGTCATTGATTCCAAGTGGGTTTTTAAAGTCAAGAGACATGCTGATGGTTCTATAGAACGCTACAAGGCACGACTAGTCGCCAAGGGTTTCAAACAGAGGTATGGTCTTTATTATGAAGACACGTTCAGTCCCGTTATCAAGCCTACTACTATACGTTTGCTGCTGTCTCTTGCTGTCACTCGAGGATGGTTTCTTCGTCAGCTCGATGTGCAGAACGCTTTCCTACATGGAATTCTGGAGGAGGAGGTTTATATGCGTCAGCCGCCTGGTTTTGTTGATCCGGCACGTCCTCATCATCTCTGTCGTCTGGTTAAGGCACTGTATGGACTCAAACAGGCTCCTCGTGCTTGGCATGCCCGCCTCGGCTCTGTTCTTCGAGCTCTTGGGTTTACTCCCTCCACTGCGGACACGTCGCTGTTTCACCTTCAGCGTCCTGAGGTTACGATGTATCTCCTGGTTTATGTTGATGATATCATTCTCATCAGTTCCTCTGATGCTGCTGTTGGTCGTCTTGTGACTGCGTTGAGTGGTGATTTTGCTGTCAAGGACCTAGGTGCTCTGCATTTTTTCCTCGGTTTGGAGGTCTCACGGTCTTCTACTGGGTTAACTCTCACTCAGAAGAAGTACTCCATGGATTTGCTACGTCAGGCTGGCATGCTGAAGTGCAAACATGCTATCACTCCGATGTCTGCCACTGATCGGTTGTCTGCTCTTGATGGAGAACCTCTTTCACCTGATGATGCTACTGAGTATCGCAGTCTCGTTGGTGGTCTGCAGTATCTGACTATTACCAGGCCTGATATCTCCTATGCAGTTAACCGTGTGTGTCAGTACCTTCATGCACCCAGGACATCTCATTGGTCAGCTGTGAAGCGTATTTTGCGATACATCTGTCTTACTGCCTCCTATGGTTTGCTCATTCAGCCTGCTCCGTCTGGTGAGCTCTTCGCTTTTTCAGATGCAGATTGGGCTGGTAATCCTGATGACAGGCGATCCACGGGTGGTTATGCGGTATTCCTGGGTTCTAACTTGATCGCCTGGAATGCTCGCAAGCAAGCAACGGTGTCTCGCGGTAGTACTGAGGCTGAGTACAAAGCGGTTGCTGATGCGACTGCTGAGATCATATGGGTACAGTCTCTCTTGAGGGAACTGAGAGTCTCTCCAGCCCGTCCTCCAGTTCTGTGGTGTGATAACATCGGTGCTACATATCTCTCGTCTAATCCGTTGTTCCATGCTCGGACGAAGCATATTGAGGTTGACTATCATTTTGTTCGGGAACGTGTTGCACAGAAGCTACTCTGTATCAAGTTCATCTCATCAAAGGATCAACTTGCTGTAATCTTCACGAAGCCTCTTCCACAACCACAGTTTGTAGGTTGTAGGCGCAATCTTAACTTACTTTGTACTTTAGGCCATAATTAAGATTGAGGGAGGGTGTTAGACTGTATATATACGTAGCCTCTGTATATCTGTTGTAACATTGTATTGTACCTCTTGGTACTTCTATATAATGAGATAGCCACACCCCGTTTAGGGTGTCGAGCAGTTCCCCCAAACATACGTTTTACAGGGGATACCCGAGCTTTGAGAGAGGACGACTCAATGCGATTTATGGGATTTCATCCAATGGCCATGGGCGCTTTAATCCGATGGTGACAAGGATGACCGTTTGAGAGCTGGTGGCGGTGGGCCGGCGCCACCGCCACCTAGCACCCCAAACAAAAATGCTATTTCTTACGTAATAAAGCTTGTATAGTAAAGCACGTACTAGTGTGTTCCGATCTGTAATTGCTTCCTTAATTTTAGCTAACTTTTTTGTAGAATCCGTAGGTATGAATAGCATTGCTCGGGCTGGCCCTGCCGGCTCCCCTGGTTCTGCCACTGCATGGCGTCGAGGAAGGAGAAGGTGGGCGTTGAGACTTGAGAAACTCGCGGTGTCCACGGAGACGGAGATGAGAGTGCTGTCCTTGTTAGACCAATTCTAGTACACACAATTAATGCTTTATTTTCTTTTGCGGTATATAACATAATTATTGATGTTGTGAGAACGCCCCTTTGGCGGCATGCCGTCGTGTTACACGCGAGTAGCCACGGGCACTTCCATATATAGGCCAAGGAAAGGAGCTGGAAAATGCAAGCTGTATGCATGGCCACCAGTGTGTGTGGACCCCTTATCTCTATCGTGCATGTGTACGTACATGACCTCGTGTTTCTCGTTGCATCGTCGTTTCATACGATTGGCGCAGACTGATGAGTTATAAGTTGAGCAGAACCCTGCAGAAGAAAGAGAAGCGCGAAGATTGCCACAAAGCAACGTCCAAGATATAGCTTCAACGTTGAAGAAGTTGGCTGGCTGACTCCTTTTAAATCTCATGGCGATCCTCATGTCATGCGTTACTCCCAAAACGTTGGCGACATGCACTCCGGAGGTTTCTCGGCAACAACGGGACACATGTATTTCTGTCTCAGCTCATCGCCGGCAAATCCGAATCGGCTTAACCATGAAGTCTTGGGGCACCAGCTGTACCGTTCCGCCGATGCGGATAAGAGGAGCAACACGGTATGTTCGTATGTGTTTTCTCCCTCTAAGCTTCTTTTTCATGATGCATCATCTAGCATTTGTCATTCACACACACTCTCTTTTCTAAACATGTTGTTCTTAGGAACCCATGCAAATTATGTTAACTTTTGCCGGCATGATTATGATATATTGTTCTCCTTCCATATTCATCTAAATTAATAACTTTTTATGGGAAATTTACAACTTCTTTTGGCCATGCATCACATCTAACCTATAGCAGGTAAGCATGTATCTACATCAGACTATGTGACAATAGGAGAAAATGTTGCTCGCCCTATTTGAATGAAACCAAAGCAGAGCGATGATACAATAAATAAATAGAACATGTTTTTAGATGAAAAGAGTAAGTAATATATGTATGAGTTTCTAGTAAGATGGGCATTACACATATTTTATTTTTTGAACATCAGTACAGATGCAAGCGCTCATACATACGCGCATACACTCACCCATATGAACGCACACACGCACACCCTACCCCTATGAGCACCTCCGAGAGACTGAGCTGACATGTCATCTTGAAATTTACGAAGTCACTGTAGGCGCCTCGTCATTGACAGGAACGTCTCCTCCCACTGAAAGCGCATCGCCGGAAATCCTGAAATATATCCAGGAATAATGCGAGCACCAGAACTTGAACTCTGATGGGCTGGGGATATCACTGTCCCTCTAACCATCCAACCATAAGTTGGTTCGCAACATTACACATATTTTAGTTACCGTGAAAGATGCATGTGACTAGAGGCTAAAATCTGCTTCACCACGAGATTTAATTATTTTTGTGTAGCAGGTTATTGTTGTCGATTGTTTCCTTTTAGTTTTATCTATGTTGGTTTAGTTTCTAATTATGTTCTGGTGGTATTTTTTATTTGTATATCGTGTTGGGTTGTTCTTTGAGATGATATTTATTCTGAGAAGAGGAGAGTGGAGTTGTTAGGTATGTTTTTTTTAGGCTAGTTGTTAGGTATGTGATTGTCGTGTCCATACACATTTTGGTATCGGTGTCAACTGGTAGTTGTGTGAGCCCACTGGGAGACGTTGGAACAGTGAAATTACTGCTATAACGCTCACATGGCAGCCATGAAGTTCTCGCTTGTTCACCTCAGCTCCCCACTCCACTCGCCCACTTAGTTTTTTTTCTCGCTCTACTGCTAGCTTATAAAAGGTGGGCTATCCTATTTCTAATTTGAAGAAGTTCATTAAATCAAAAGAAGTTTACGTGCTTTAAAAAATAGATTTTAAGAATGTTGCGAATTAAAAAGACACATTTAAAAAAACATCACCATTTTTTAAAATATTCATGGACTTCAAATAATGTTTGCAATATTGAATAAGGTTAGCAAATTTAAAAATGTTTGTGCACTTTAAAAATATTCACGAACTTTAAATAATTTAACGAATCCAAAAAATATTTGTGAATTTTAAAAGAATGTTCATATTTTTTTCTAAATGTTCACTACTCTTAATAAATATTCATGAATTAAATGTTTAAAAAATAAATAGATAACTAAAAAGATAGATAAATAAATAAAGTTTTTGTCTACATAGATAGAACAAGCATCTTAGTAGCTTGTATGTATAGTTATCTAAAAACAAAACTTTTGCGTACACTAGCACGTATGAAAAATATAAACAAACTTTCCACCCTACTGTAGAAGGTCATTCCATAAACTTTCACCTGTTTTATTCAGAATTACTGCAGCTGGTTCCGGTCCTGGAGAATTGCCAGAAGAAAAATCACCAATACCCAACAAAGAGGCTGCAATTAGTTCGGACCCTGGGGAATTACCAGGAAAATCCCCACCGCCCAACAAATCTTCATTGTGAGTACAAAAAAGTAACGAGCATTTCTTGTCCCCATATGATGGAATTTGCTTGATCAAATTCCTTCTCACATTCACAAGCTATATGAGCTTCTCAGGGTCACGGTGGTCGTTGGTGGCGTCTTTGGAGCAGTATCTTTTTACGGACAGATGAGAGCAATGGAAGGTAAAAATCAAAATCAATATATATAATAATATATACACTTGACACTTGTATTATTTGGATCTTAGTGTCCACTCTTACTTTGACTTCTCTTTGCTGTAAATAACATACAATAGAGAATGTGGAGAAGACGGCAGAGGTAGCAATCGAGACTATCGAGAAAGCGGCGGATGTGGTTGACAAACTCGCAGACGAAGTCATAGCATTTCCCGGTAATGAAAACCTTAAGAAGGCAGCCTTCAGGATCAAAGTCATCGCAGAAGAGATAGAGAAGGATGCAGAAGAAGCCGAGGCCCTAATCCACAAGGTTAGGTTAACTGCCTATGAATGTATTAGTTCCCTACTTCCTCTGGTCCTTTTTACTCCCCATATTAGATTTGTGTCAAGTCAAACTTTGCAAAGTTTGACCAAACTTATATTAGAAAATATCAACATCTACAATACCAAATGTATATACTATGAAACTTCGTTGCATAGTGAATCTAACAATATTGATTTGGCATTGTGAATGTTCATACTGTTTTTCTATATGTTTGGTCAAAGTAGAGGTACTTTGAATTCAGATAAAACCTATATGCAGACTAAAAAAGACCGGATGGAGTATTTGTCTTTCCATTAAGTGCATCTTTGATTTGTAGGAAAAGAGAGAAAAAAACAAAGGTATAGGAAAATTTGCTTTGATGTGGCACTACTTAATTGTTGGGTTCAAGGAATGGGCCGAATGATAAAGATATATATTTTTCCTCTGGTCATTGTTTCGGGGTTTCTTTGGTTTGTGGCTTTCTAAAAATGTAGGAATAGAAAATATAAGGAAATATGATGACGATGTATGTGCAAATCATAGGATTGAAAAATACAAGAATTTTTATAAACATGCATTTTTGGGTCACACGAATTGGAGAATCCTAATAAACACATTCAAATCAAAGTTGAACCACTTGAAAATGTGTAATTAGAAGGGTATTATGTTGCAAAAAACCTTGGGCTCGTACTTCGCTTATAGGAATTCCAAAAGGTGGTCCAAGTGCATTGTAAAATTTCCTTTGTTTTCTATTAAAGTTGAGATCAAAGGAAATTTCCATTTGTTTTTCCTTTGCTTAATCTGTTTGAACATAATGTGCACCATCGAATGAAATTTTCCTGTTACTATGATTTTCCTCCATTTTTCGTATGAACCAAAAGATCCTCAAGGCAGGACTTTACCATTCATTTGGACCTCTTTTTGAATCCCACACACAAAGTATGAGGATGATTGGCTATGTGCATCCTATGATGCAGAGGCCGGTGTTATCCCTTTTTCAAAAATATATGAGGATGGGTCTATTGTGCCACCAGAAAATTTTAATTATATATTTTCACGTGGATTGGTTTTTATTTGACTGTATTTTTAGGATTTCTATTTCATTCTGTCTTCATGTAATTCTTTATGTGTCTTCAAATATTCTGTTTTGCATATATTTCTATCTTAGTATTGTGTTTTTCTCTTCTCTTCTTACCTTTTCTGAATCGTGTGAACTAAATATACTTAATTCAGTGACCGAAATCCTCTAGGGTAAGTTCTGGCTGTACCCACATACCAGTACACCCTCTATCCTCACCGTCCATTCTTGCATCAAAGTTCATGCAAGAAAACTTCTATTTTTTGTTTCTCCCAAATAAAAGAACATTTAAACTCGAAACTTTGCAGATCAATATCACGCAAGTGCTACCATGTGCAAAAAATATTTTCGGTTTTTGGCGCAACATGATTTTTTTAAGAAATAATACAATTCATTCGAATGTTCCATGATCTGCAAAGTTGTACAATGAGCGACACTTGTGTAGTTTATCTGCAAAGTTTCATGATCAAATGTTCTCTTGTTTGGAAGAAACAAAAAGAGAAATTTCTATATAAGAATACTACGAATCTTGACGCAAACTGAATGGTACACTGGTATGAGGTACACAAAATTCACTCATTCCTCTCACGTATGGCACATTGCCATTGGGTGGCTGACATATGCACATGTATGTCAGCCACCCAATGGTTGGGTGCACTAAGTTGGGGAAGTTGTATCCTTGCATCTTAATCCAAGGAGTACCTAGCTCATGGTGTGGTGGTAGGGGTGCAACCATGTGCAAGTTACGTCTTTGCTGTTGTTGTTGTGTTCGCTCACAAAATTACGGCAACTGTTGATTGCACTGTATTAATTATTGCTTAACTAACTCATGGTACGGTGGTGCAAATCACCACCTAGTGTAGTTCCTTACTAAATTTGGTAGTTCGTGACACGTGTTGATTTCTGGAAATGTAGTAAATATCAAAATGAATAAACCTATCTAATAAAAGTAGAACAATAACTTTTCGACAAAAATGGTAAGCAAATATTTGCTTAATCTCAATGGCATTAGATGACAACTAATTAGTAGCACTAAGAATGTACATTGAGCAAAATGTGGAGTGAACTCCAGTTTTATCCACCAGTTAAACATTTTTTTTACATTAGTTACCCTATTTAGCAATTTTCACCTAGATTACCCCACTTAGCGAAAGTTTGCCCATTTTTGCTCCCATTAAATTTTGAGAGTGATCTAATAGGTGTTTCCTCCAACCTTTTCTTCCATGCGCATGAACCGGTAGAGGGGCTTATAGACCGGTTTTTATTTTCACAGTCATCAGGTCTACATACTCATTGCATTGTGCAATTGGTCAGCTAAATAGTTGCACATGGTTCATGAGGCGGGTCCAGCTCAGGGACGAGAACTAACTCAGGCGCAAAAAAATGAAAACCCAGCACACCTTGTGTACCTGATGGCCGAGACCCACCTAGCCGATCACTTTAAAAAATCAATGGAGTAAAAATGGTAAAACTTTTGCTAATTGGGGTAAAGATTGGCAAACCACTTGTTAAATAGGACAATCCAAATGAAAAATTGTTACATGAGGTAATTATCATAAAAATGTCAATGTAATAGGTAAAAATTGAAATTCACTCTAAAGCGTGAGGTGCTTGCTGTGCAAAGATGTTAGCTGACATATGTAACTGAATCTATTCTAACTTTTTGCTTGGTTAAAACCAGGTTGAAGAGATAGAAAAAGAGGTGGATGCTGCAGTGGATACTTTCATGGGGAAGGGCATGAAGAAGGGATCGCAGAGACGAATGGGGTAGCAAATAAAAGTAACAGTTACTGATAGTAGAAGTGAACAAATAAATATAGGATCATCTTCTCATTGGATGGTAAGCCAGATCGCTGCATGCAGGCTTGTGTGCTCGGTTTTGAGTCCATCTTTACTTGTGTCACCTTTTTATGTTAGAAAATACGTGAGACACAAGCATAGTTTCTACCGTGGCTATAATGAAACATACATGAAAAGTAGTCATATATGTACTGATAGAGCTTTCTTCTTTGTTGTTCAAATCTCACAATGAGACTGGGTGTGTACAATCTACCACGCGTATAAAAGTAGAAGTCCACAAGCCCCTCTTTCAGAGTGGGAAGCCTTTTAGGCGGAGATCTGAATCCTAGCACTCTTTTTTGGTCTAAATCCCAACACTTTTTTTCGTCCCTTGAATTATGCACTTCTCTAAGCCTCGTTGTTACAATTCTTTCAACAAGTTTTTCGGGTGTGGATGCTTGCAACAGCGAGTGGCTTAGTATGTTGTACCTTTACCTCATTCATCTATTGCAGTTCATGAGCAAAAGAACTTGTAGTTGACATGCCTCATGAGTATAGTACTCACATAGCCGGTTTGAAGTTGTACAACACAAGTTGCATTATCTTCATAGATAGTGGCCACTGCTTTCAAAACAACAAGTCCATATGATGTCTCTATGAGGAGTGTTATTCTCCAAACCCATATACACTCTTGTGATGATTGATATAATGCAATTTGTTTTGAAGTACTTTTTATGTGCAAGATTCTGTTTTGGTGAATTCGAGAAAATCATAGTTCCTCCTAATAAAAGTGCGGTACTCCAGAAAAAATTCATTGACTTGCCCTTAAACCCCTCCAATAATAGGTATCGTGCCTTGTTAGTAACTTACCGTCAAAAGTGACTTACACACCACTGATGAGTGAGTGACATGTTCAGTGTAGGGAGTGCTCAACTTTGATTGGCAAGAAGACCCTTCAGTGGAAATAATTTTGAGGCTAGCTAGAAATCAGCATTGAGGTTCACCATGGTTGGGCATGTGGTGAAATCATGTCAATTACTATAAACATGGGGATCCATGGTGGAATCTCAATGAAACTTTGGGGAAATGTCATGGATATGGAACCATTTATGATGATCCATTTAGTGTGGTCCTTTCTCCAAGCGACGGGGTGCACCCCCCCATGCGATGGCGGCTGCACAAGTACTTCCTTCTCTGGTTCGGTTCCCGTATATCACTATAAGCTCCTCATCCTATGGTGTTGTACATGTGTGTAACTTTGTTCACAACTTCCACATCCTCTAATGTACAAATCTACAAACTGTCTATTTGACTTTGTGTGTGTGTGTGTGTGTGAATAGTTGTACAGTCCCTAAGCAACAATAGTCAAGTATCCAGCAAATGGTCAGCTAGTAGATTACATGATTACTAGGTAGTTAATATACCAAATTTTATATTTGTTATCTATAGCCATACGATAAAACAATGATGGCAACGATACAAAGATTTGAATTTCATGTTGAGTAAGTTGGAATTTAGACCGTCCATTTTGTTTTGCATGTTTGTGTGTCAATGAGATTGGTTATATTTTACTTATTGTTCTTCCGTAGTTGTATTATGAATCTTATACGTTGAAATGGCATGAAACAATGAATGTGTAGTTCAAGTAGCTTAGCTCAAAATGCTAGAATTAGCAAACTTGAATTGCCATGTTTTTTTCTCGTAGCTTGGCTCAAAATTAATCGTCTTGTTATGGCAACTTAGTATCTTTCTCCATTTTTGTGCCACGATTACATTGCTCCATCTTAACATAGTGCACATTCTGTGTACACTACACAACTTTCTTGTGCTATGAATTGCTTGATTGGATGCTTGTGAGGAAACTCTTTGTTTTTAGTTAATCCACTAATAAATTGATAAACTAAATGTTGTATCTTGTTACACTAAATCTTGCACATTTATATATGTGTGTAGTTTATGCACATTGAACCCCATTGACTTCTTTTGTTGTTGTTGACACATTTTCTAAGGAATACATGTCAGTAGATGTATTGTAGTGTGTATTACTTCAAAAACACTAACATGTATGTTCAATTTATTATGCAATATTTTCACTTGGTCCAACCTTATTGTTATCATTTGATTAATTGTTGGATCTTTTCTTATACACACACTCCACGATCTCATATATAGTTGTGTTTTACTATGAAAATGCTCACAAGGAACTTGTTCATATTTTAGTAAGTTGAAGAGAGAAGATTTGAGCTATAGATTCAAGATTGTGATGTTGACAAGGTGTCCAACAATCCAGAGGGTGTAAGAGTAGCTAAGGTGTTGGAACTTGTTGGGGAACGTAGTAATTTCAAAATTTTCCTACGCACACGCAAGATCATGGTGATGCATAGCAACGAGAGGGGAAGAGTGTTGTCCACGTACCCTCGTAGACCGTAAGCGGAAGCGTTATGACAATGCGATTTATGTAGTCGTACGTCTTCACGATCGACCGATCCTATTACCGAAAGTATGGCACCTCCGCTTTCTGCACACGTTCGGCTCGGTGACGTCCCACAAACTCTCGATCCAACTGAGTGTCGAGGGAGAGCTTCGTCAACACGATGACGTGATGACGGTGATGACGATGCTATCGTCGCAGGGCTTCACCTAAGCACTACGATGATATGACTGAGGTGGGTTATGGTGGAGGGAGGCACCGCACACGGCTAAGGGATCAATGATCAACTTGTGTGTCTATGGGGTGCCCCCTGGCCACATATATAAAGGATGAAGAGAGGAGGAGGCCGGTCGTCATAGGGCGCGCCCAAAGTGTGGAGTCCTACTAGGACTCCCTGGTCCTAGTAGGATTCCACCTCCCACATGGAATAGGAAAAAGGGAAGGGAGAAGGAGAAGGAAGGAAGGGGGCACCCCCTTTCCCTAGTCCAATTCAGACCAGTCCATGGGGAAGGGGCGCGGCCACCCTTAAGGCCTTTCTCTCCTTTCCCGTATGGCCCATTAAGGCCCAATACAAATTCCCGTAACTCTCCGGTACTCCGAAAAATACCCGAATCACTCGGAACCTTTCCGATGTCCGAATATAGCCTTCCAATATATCGATCTTTACGTCTTGACCATTTCGAGACTCCTCGTCATGTCCCCGATCTCATCCGGGACTCCGAACAAACTTCGGTCATCAAATCACATAACTCATAATACAAATCGTCACAGAACGTTAAGCGTGTGGACCCTACGGGTTCGAGAACTATGTAGACATGACCGAGACTCATCTCCGGTCAATAACCAATAGCGGAACCTGGATGCTCATATTGGTTCCTACATATTCTACTAAGATCTTTATCGGTCAAACCGCATAACAACATACGTTGTTCCCTTTGTCATCGGTATGTTACTTGCCCGAGATTCGATCGTTGGTATCTCAATACCTAGTTCAGTCTCATTACCGACAAGTCTCTTTACTCGTTCCATAATGCATCATCCCGCAACTAACTCATTAGTCACATTGCTTGCAAGGCTTATAGTGATGTGCATTACCGAGAGGGCCCAGAGATACCTCTCCGATAGACGGAGTGACAAATCCTAATCTCGATCTATGCCAACTCAACAAACACCATTGGAGACACCTGTAGAGCATCTTTATAATCACCCAATTAGGATGTGATGTTTGATAGCACACAAGGTGTTCCTCCGGTATTTGGGAGTTGCATAATCTCATAGTCAGAGGAACATGTATAAGTCATGAAGAAAGCAGTAGCAATAAAACTGAACGATCATTATGCTAAGCTAGCAGATGGGTCTTGTCCATCACATCATTCTCTAATGATGTGATCCCGTTCATCAAATGACAACACATGGCCATGGCTAGGAAACTTAACCATCTTTGATTAATGAGCTAGTCAAGTAGAGGCATACTAGGGACACTCTGTTTGTCTATGTACTCACACATGTACTAAGTTTCCGATTAATACAATTCTAGCATGAATAATAAACATTTATCATGATATAAGGAAATATAAATAACAATTTTATTATTGCCTCTAGGGTATATTTCCTTCAGTCTCCCACTTGCACTAGAGTCAATAATCTAGTTCACATCGTCATGTTATTTAACACCAATAGTTCACATCTTTATGTGCTTAGTTTACATCTCCATGTGACTAACACCCAAAGAGTTTACTAGAGTCAATAATCTAGTTCACATCGCTATGTGATTAACACCCAAAGAGTGATCATGTTTTGCTTGTGAGAGAAATTTAGTCAATGGATCTGCCACATTTAGAGCCGTAGGTATTTTGCAAATTTTCTATGTCTACAATGCTTTGCACGGAGCTACTCTAGCTAATTGCTTCCACTTTCAATATGTATCTAGATCGAGACTTAGAGTCATTCAGATCGGTGTCAAAGCTTGCATCGACGTAACTCTTTATGACGAACTCTTTGTCACCTCCATAACCGAGAAACATTTCCTTATTCCACTATGGATATTTTTGACCGTTGTCCAGTGATCCACTCCTGGATCACTATTGTACCCTCTTGCCAAAGTTTTGGTGAGGTACACAACAGGTTTGGTACACATCATAGCATACTTTGTAGAACCTATGACTAAGGCATAGGGAATGACTTTTCATTCTCTTTCTATTTTTTGCCGTGGTCAGGTTTTGAGTCTTTACTCAACTCCACACCTTGCAACACAGGCAAGAACTCCTTCTTTGACTGTTCCATTTTGAACTACTTCAAAATTGTCAAAGTATGTACTCATTGAAAATATATCAAGCGTCTTGATCTATCTCTATAGATCTTGATGCTCAATATGTAAGTAGCTTCACCGAGGTATTTCTTTGAAGAACTCCTTTCAAACATTCCTTTATGCTTTCCAGAAAATTCTACATTATTTCCAATCAACAATATGTCATTCACATATACTTATCAGAAATGTTGTAGTGCTCCCACTCACTTTCTTGTAAATATAGGCTTCACTGCAAGTCTGTATAAAACCATATGCTTTGATCACTTTATCAAAGCATATATTCCAACTCCGAGATGCTTGCACCAGTCCATAGATGGATCGCTGGAGCTTGCTCACTTTGTTAGCACCTTTAGGATCGACAAAACCTTTTGGTTGCATCATATACAACTCTTCTTTAAGAAATCCATTAAGGAATGCAGTTTTGACATCCATTTGCCTGATTTCATAAAATGCGGCAACTGCTAACATGATTCAGACAGACTTTTAAGCATCGATACGAGTGAGAAAATCTCATCGTAGTCAACACCTTGAACTTGTCGAAAACATTTTTGCGAAAATTCGAGCTTTGTAGATAGTAACACTACTATAGCATCCGTCTTTCTTTTGAAGATCCATTTATTCTCAATGACTCACCGATCATCGGACAAGTCAATCAAAGTCCATACTTTGTTCTCATACATGGATCCCATCTCAGTTTTCATGGCCTCAAGCCATTTTGCAGAATTTGGGCTCGTCATCGCTTCCTCATAGTCCGTAGGTTCATCATGGTCTAGTAACATGACTTCCAGAATAGGATTATCGTACCACTTTGGTGCGGACCATACTCTAGTTGACCTACGAGGTTCCGTAGTAACTTGATCTGAAGTTTCATGATCATCATCATTAGCTTCCTCACTAATTGGTGTAGGATTCACTGGAACTGATTTCTATGATGAACTACTTTCCAATTTGAGAGAAGGTACAATTACCTCATCAAGCTCTACTTTCCTCCGACTCACTTCTTTTGAGAGAAACTCCTTCTCTAGAAAGGATCCATTCTTAGCAACAAAATATCTTGCCTTTGGATCTGTGATAGAAGGTGTACCCAACAGTTTCTTTTGGGTATCCTAGAAGACGCACTACTCCGATTTGGGTTCGAGCTTATCAGTCTGAAACTTTTTCACATAACCATCGCAACCCCAAACTTTAAGAAACGACAACTTTGGTTTCTTGCCAAATCATAGTTCATATGGTGTCATCTCAACGGATTTAGATGGTGCCCTATTTAACGTGAATGAAGCTGTCTCTAATGCATAACCCCAAAACGGTAGTGGTAAATCAGTTAGAGACATCATAGATCACGCCATATCCAATAAAGTACAACGTTCGGACACACTGATACGTCTCGAACGTATCTATAATTTTTGATTGCTCCATGCTATATTATCTTCTGTTTTGGACATTATTGGTCTTTATTATTCACTTTTATATTATTTTTGGGACTAACCTATTAACCGGAGGCCCAGCCCAGAATTGTTGTTTTTTGCCTATTTCAGAGTTTCGCAGAAAAAGAATATCAAACGGAGTCCAAGGAGACTTGGACCCTACGTCAAGCAACCAACAGGGAAGCCACGAGGTAGGGGGCGCGCCTACCCCCCCCAGGCGCGCCCTCCACCCTTGTGGGCCCCCTGTTGCTCCACGGACGTACTCCTTCCTCCTATATATACCTATGTACCCCCAAACGATCAGATATGGAGCCAAAACCCTAATTCCACCGCCGTAACTTTCTGTATCCACGAGATCCCATCTTGGGGCCTGTTCCGGAGCTCCATCGGAGGGGGCATCGATCACAGTGGGCTTCTACATCAACACCATAGCCCTTCCGATGAAGTGTGAGTAGTTTACCTCAGACCTTCGGGTCCATAGTTATTAGCTAGATGGCTTCTTCTCTCTTTTTGGATCTCAATACAAAGTTCTCCCCCTCTCTTGTGGAGATCTATTCGATGTAATCTTCTTTTGCGGTGTGTTTGTTGAGACCGATGAATTGTGGGTTTATGATCAAGTTTATCTATGAACAATATTTGAATCTTCTCTGAATTCTTTTAGGTATGATTGGTTATCTTTGCAAGTCTCTTCGAATTATCAGTTTGGTTTGGCCTACTAGATTGATCTTTCTTGCAATGGGAGAAGTGCTTAGCTTTGGGTTCAATCTTGCAGTGTCCTTTCCCAGTGACAGTAGGGGCAGCAAGGCACGTATTGAATTGTTGCCATCGAGGATAACAAGATGGGGTTTTTATCATATTGCATGAATTTATCCCTCTAGATCATGTCATCTTGCTTAAAGAGTTACTCTGTTCTCTTGAACTTAATACTCTAGATGCATGCTGGATAGCGGTCGATGTGTGGAGTAATAGTAGTAGATGCAGGCAGGAGTCGGTCTACTTGTCTTGGACGTGATGCCTATATACATGATCATACCTAGATATTCTCATAACTATGCTCAATTCTGTCAATTGCTCAACAGTAATTTGTTCACCCACCATAAAATACTTATGCTCTTGAGAGAAGCTACTAGTGAAACTTATGGCCCCCGGGTCTGTCTTCCATCATATTAATCTTCCAACACCTAGTTATTTTCATTGCCTTTTATTTTACTTTGCATATTTATCATAAAAATACCAAAAATATTATCTTATCATATCTATCAGATCTCACTCTCGTAAGTGACCGTGTAGGGATTGACAACCTCTTATCGCGTTGGTTGCAAGGATTTATTTGTTTTGTGTAGGTGCGAGGGACTCGCGCGTAGCCTCCTACTGGATTGATACCTTGGTTCTCAAAAACTAAGGGAAATACTTACGCTACTTTGCTGCATCACCCTTTCCTCTTCAAGGGAAAACCAACGTAGTGCTCAAGAGGTAGCAAGAAGGATTTCTGGCGCCGTTGCCGGGGAGGTCTACACAAAAGTCAACATATCAAGTCCCATCACAAACCCTTATCTCCCACATTACATTATTTGCCATTTGCCTCTCATTTCCGCCTCCCCCACTTCACCCTTGTCATTTTATTCGCCCTCTCTCTCTATCCTCCCTCTCTTTTGCGTTCGCCTCTTTTCCGTTTGCTTGTCGTTATGGCTAGTCCCTTTTATTCTCCGTTGTCTCCTGAGAATTAAGTTCTAAATTTTAAGCAAAGGGAGGGATAAAATCTAAAAGACACTTGGTATAGAATTTGCAATGCTCAAAATAGATCTACCAGGAAGCAATCCACTTCCGTTCTTCTTCGCAATTTTTATGTAGGCGCTACTCCTTGGTACAGATATATCCTTGATACCATTACAGGAGGGAACTTCTTGGGTAGCCATACTTTTGATTCCTATAATGCTATGATAGATTTGTTTGGCTCACCACCTCTTTTGGTTAATGGAACTATGTTAACTTTGGAGCATGTAATGCAAAGACTTGAAATTATTGAAAATAAGGTTGCTACTGTAGAGTTAATTGAAAATTTGGATAAAAAGATCCACAACCGAATCACTCAATATGGATCTAAAGTAGGAGTCGCTTTGAAAAATATCTACTACTATTAAAGGAGCAAATTGATATCCCTCTAAAGCCACACCACGAAGTGTACACAAGGAAACCATACATCTAAGAGTCTGCCATCTAATTCAATGGCTAAGATTAAATGTTCTGCCACCAGAATCACGTCTGCCACTCCGGATCGGTTCCACAACCGCCGCCTGAAAAAAGGCAGAAAATCCCCACGCCACACGAGCACGTCGTCTGTCACAATCGTTGAGGGAGTCCTGGATTAGGGGGTGTCCGGATGGCCGGACTATACCTTCGGCCGGACACCTGGACTATGAAGATACAAGATTGAAGACTTCGTCCCGTGTCCGGAAGGGACTTTCCTTGGCGTGGAAGGCAAGCTTGGCGATACGGATATGTAGATCTCCTACCATTGTAACCGACTCTGTATAACCCTAGCCCTCTCCGATGTCTATATAAATCGGAGAGGTTTAGTCCATAGGGAGGACAACAATCATACCATAGGCTAGCTTCTAGGGTTTAGCCTCTCTGATCTCGTGGTATATCTACTCTTGTACTACCCATATCATCAATATTAATCAAGCAGGACGTAGGGTTTTACCTCCATCAAGAGGGCCCGAACCTGGGTAAAACATCATGTCCCCTGCCTCCAGTTACCATCCGACCTAGACACACAGTTCAGGATCCCCTACCCGAGATCCACCGGTTTTGACACCGACATTGGTGCTTTCATTGAGAGTTCCTCCGTGCCGTCGCCCTCAGGAAGGATGCCTCATCCCGTCTTTAAAGATGGCACCGTTGCTAAGGGAGCTTTGGCTGTCGGCCAAACTCTCCGGCTAGGCGGTTTCCTTATGACCGCATGTTCGGCTGCTGCGCCGACGATGACCTCTCGGGTCATCGAAAGCAATCTTCACGTCAGCTCAGAATTCGCCGAGCAGCTAGATCCAATGGAGCTCTCTTCCCTAAACGAGCTCTTGGATCGCATCGCCGCCCTGGGAGTCGCTACGGATTACGACCAGATTGGGCCTAAACCCGATCTGAGAGAGATTAACTCTCCCCAGGTCACCCATCACGTTGCCGTGGTAGAGGGACAGTGCGGCGACCCTTCATCTATCTTAAGGACTAGCTATGTCCGGATTCCCGATCCCTCCAAGCCGGATACCCGCGGAGGGAAGGATATCACTCAAGACCTGAACTTAAAGTCAGGCGACAGACTAGATTCATTGGGCCGCATCCAAGAATCCCAATGTCTGAGTTCGGAAACTCCTTGGCCCTTGGGTCTCAGATTGGGTGAGGTTTCGGATTTGATTCCACCCACCCACCCGTACATAAGCGATCTATCCCAAATTAGGCAAGAGCCCGAAGAGACAGTACATCATTACTGGGCCAGATTCCTCCTGGTTATGAACAGGATAAAGGACTGCCGCGAGGAAGACGCAATTTCATTCTTCTGCAATAATTGCACGGACAAGGGAATCCTCAACGCCATAAGTCACCGTGATATTACACGCTTTGCTGACTTGGCGTCCAAAGTACGAAAGTACTGTGCGATGGAAAGCGCCTGGAAAACCGAAACAAAATTTTGAGACAATCCGGCCTTGAATACAAACCCGGTCCGAAATAAAAGGGTGCATCATCGTCAGACACTCGGGTTCAATACCAAAAAGCAAAAGCCCTCTACAGGGCACGGAACCGTACTAGAAGGATGGCTTGATGGACCCTATAAAATTCACAGTGCAGAAGGCGCCACACCAACTCACAGCCTTAGAGCATGTTGGATACTCCGGCAGGTGGCAAAAATTGGCGAAGATCTTCTAATTCCAGAAGCCACAGAAAGCCACCCCAGAGAAACCAGTACGGTATTAACAGTCTTCGAGACTTCCGCATCAAATAATATGCGAAAAAGAACACTCCGCGGCCTTGCCGAAATCTACCAAGTAGCAACAATAAACCCATGGAGTGACACGGCTATTACTTTTAACGCCAGTGACGAACCTAAATTCTGAACAGCCCGAGCACTAGCGGCATTGGTCCTCAGTCCAATAGTGGACGGCTTTCGTCTTACCAAGGTACTCATGGATGGCGGCAGCGGATTGAACCTCATTTATGAGGAAACCCTTCAAAAAATGGAAATAGACTGGAACCGCATTGAGCGAAGCAGCACAACCTTTAGAGGAATAATCCCCAGTCGGGAAGCGCGCTGTATAGGAAAAATCACACTAGATGTGGTGTTCGGCACGCCGGATAATTACAGGTCCGAAGAGGTCACGTTCCAGGTGGCCCCGTTCAGTAGCGGATATCACGCTCTGCTAGGGCGGGAAGCATTTACAGTCTTCCAAGCAATAGCCCATTACGGGTACATGAAGCTCAAGATGCCCGGGCCTAACGGAATCATCACTCTCATTAGTGATCTGGACATAGCACTCGCGCCGAAAACAAGATAGCCGCACTGGCCCTCGAGGCGCTATCCGAAACCCTAGCGGCTGAGGAACTGACTGCGTTGCGCTCCATGGTGAATAGGGATGATGTGATACTCGATAAGAGATCCAAGTCCACCTCCTTTAAACCGGCGGACGAAATAGTCAAATTCCAGGTCCATCCAACGGACCCCAATAAAACAGCTTCCATCGGGGCACAATTAAACCCTGATGTAGACGCCGCACTGCGAGAGTTCCTACGAGAGAACTGGGACATTTTCGCCTGGCACCCTTCAGACATGCCAGGAATCCCACGCGGGCTGGCTGAACACAGCTTAAATATCCTAAAAGGATTCAAGCCAGTCAAACAGGCTCTTCGGCGTTTTTCTGAACCTAAGAGACGGGCCATGGGAGAGGAACTAGCCAAGCTATTGGAGGCTGGATTCATCAAAGATATCAAACATTCGGACTGGCTAGCAAACCTGGTGATGGTACCAAAGAAGGACAAATCCTGGCGCCTGTGCATTGATTTCAAAGACCTTAACAAGGCCTGCCCAAAGGATCCCTTCCCTCTCCCCCGCATCGATCAAATTATCGACGCTACCGCAGGACACGATTCGTTGTGTTTCCTCGACGCATACTCCGGCTACCATCAAATAAAGATGGCAGAGTCAGACCAAGCCGCAACGGCATTCATCACACCATATGGCCCATTCTGCTTCAACACAATGCCCTTCGGGCTCAAAAACGCCGGCGCAACATATCAGCGCATGATTCAGACATGTCTGGAAAACCAGATCGGCAAAACAGTGGAGGCATACATAGATGATGTGGTCGTTAAAACAAGACATGTCGAATCTCTAGTAGACGACTTGAGGCTAACATTCGATAACCTCTGAACATACGACATCAAGCTCAACCCGGAAAAATGCGTTTTCGGCGTTCCAGCCGGAAAGCTCTTAGGCTTCATTGTATCTGGTAGAGGAATTGAGGCAAATCCAGCCAAAATCCAAGCTCTGTCACAATTGTATATGCCGAAGGACCTCAAACAAATACAAAAATTAACCGGATGCATGGCGGCTCTAAGCCGCTTTATCTCCCGCTTAGGAGAAAAAGCCCTACCCCTTTACCGCCTCCTTCGGCGCACCGAACACTTCGAGTGGACGGATGCAGACACAGCCGGACTCGACGAAATAAAAGCCATCTTGGCAACAAACCCTGTCCTGGCCGCGCCAAACATTGGAGAACCAATGCTATTATACATTGCAGCAACCCATCAGGTCGTAAGCGCAGTGCTCGTCGTCGAACGAGAAACGGACGGACACAAATCCTCCCTTCAAAAGCCGGTCTATTATGTGTCCACTGTCCTTACTCCGTGCAAGTCACGGTACCCGCACTATCAAAAGATTGTGTACGCAGTATTTATGGCATCCCGGAAGCTGCGACAGTACTTTCAAGAGTGTTCAATAACAGTAGCCTCGGAAGTGCCACTTAACGATATTATAAATAACCGCGACGCGACAGGCCGGATTGCAAAATGGGCCATTGAGCTCCTCCCATTTGACATAACTTACAAGCCACGGCGAGCTATCAAGTCGCAAGTTTTGGCCGACTTCGTCGCAGAATGGACGGAGGCCGAACTCCCTAAAGAGTACGGCACATATTCAAACTGGGTCATGCACTTCGACGGCTCCAAAATGTTGGCCGGTCTAGGGTTTGGCGTCGTTTTGACGTCCCCCACAGGAGACACAGTTCAATATGTACTCCAGATAATGTACACAGACTCCAACAACGCAGCTGAATATGAGGCCCTTTTACATGGTCTCCGGATGGCAGTATCCATGGGCATTCAACGCCCAGAGGTGCGCGGGGACTCCAACCTTGCAATATCCCAAATAAATGGAGACTTTGATGCAAGGATCCAAAAATGGCAGCTTATCACAACGCCGTCCTAAAAATGTCAGCTCAGTTCGAAGGGCTCGAATTTCACCATATAGCCCGGGAAAATAATCAAGCGGGAGCACGCATCGGCGCAAAACGCGATGTAGTCCCCCCCAACATCTTCTTGGAAAGGCTGTTCAAGCCGTCCGTAGTATGGGAAGGGGAACCTGGCAATAGCAGCCCAGACCCAACCACACTACCCGACACCGAACACTCTGACACAATTAGAGGCTCTGCCAATGAAATAACACCTTCAGCCCACGTAATAATGGCTGTCATCGCCCCGTGGACAGAACCATTCCTCGCCTACCTTAGCAGGCAGGAACTCCCTGAGGACCAAAATGAGGCACGCTGCATAGTGCGGCGATCTAAAGCCTATAAAGTCCATGAGGGAGAGCTTTATAAGAAAAGCACTACCGGAGTCCTTCAAAGGTGCATCTCCGAAGAGGAAGGGCGGAACCTCCTGGCTGAAATTCATGCCGGACTCGGCGGACATCACGCTGCAGCTCGGTCCCTTGTAAGCAAGGCCTTCCGTACAGGCTTTTATTGGCCGACGGCCTGGGCAGACGCCCAGGACTTAGTCCAACGATGCGTCGGTTGCCAGCTTTTTGCAAACCAAAGCCATATGCCACCCACCGCCCTCCAAACTATCCCCATCACTTGGCCCTTCGCGGTCTGGGGGCTTGACATGGTTGGACCCCTTAAAGGCGGAACCCACAAGAAAAAATACTTACTGGTCATGGTGGATAAGTTCACCAAATGGATAGAAGCCAAGCCTGTTAAGACGGCCGAATCCGGACCGGTGATAGACTTTATATCCGGGGTTGTACACCGTTACAGCGTCCCCCACAGCATCATCACTGATAACGGCACGAACTTTACGGCCGATGAGGTAAAACTCTGGTGCGAAAACATAGGCATCAAGCTCGATTATGCTTCCGTCTATCACCCACAAACCAACGGCCAGGTTGAACGTGCAAATGGTCTTATCATGAGCGGCATCAAACCCAGATTAGTGCGGTCCCTTAAGGAATCTAATACGCACTGGGTAGAGGAGCTCGACTTCGTACTCTAGGGGCTGCGGACCACGCCGGATCGCACCACCGGATACACACCATTCTTCATGGTGTACGGCGCAGAGGCAGTTTTGCCCTGCGACATAATTCATGACTCACCTCGAGTGCACATGTACAAAGAAAGAGAAGCCGAGCTCGATCGGCAGGACAGTTTGGACGCCTTGGAGGAAGAGCGTGACGTGGCAAAAGCCCGTTCCGCATTCTATCAACAGCAGGCTCGAAGATACCAAAGCAGAGAAGTACGGGCCAAAAATTACAATGTTGGCGAATTAGTTCTACGCCTGCCGGAGAAGAAAAAGGACAAACTCAAGCCCAAGTGGGAAGGTCCCTTCATAATCGACCAAGTCCTAATTGGTGGAGCGTACCGCCTGCGAGATGCATCGGATAACCGACTCGAGCCGAACCCATGGAACGCAGCCCGTCTACGAAGATTCTATGCCTAGCGCCAGACTCTGTGTTCGTCTCCTTCCTCTGTCCATTTTTTATATACTTTCTGTCTTACATTTCTCTCCTTCTCCTCTCTCTCTTATAGCCTTCAAAGGCTCATAAAGTGATGCGCTATCCGCGCTCATTAAACCTAGGGGCTTCTTTAAACAGAAGCTTATTTATACGGGCTTCATGCCCAACACATGTGCCACACTTCCGCATGTACCTTTTATTCGCCATTATATGCATTGATATGACTTAAGTTTTGGCCAAGCTGGGTTGCCTAGCTCCTGTGCTTACCCCTACGTTCCCGATTGTTCCGCTAGGTGGTAAAGGGAGCACCTCTGCGATTGTTACTGCCGGGTCAGCCGGATGTGTACCTCAGACTGGGTGAAGCCGAAAGCTAGCGTTCTTAAGGGAATATTCGGTCGGTGAACTAAAGATGATCGTTTCTTCCACTTATTTATCTATACGCCCCCAGATGTTTTTCCTGCGTCTCTTTTCGCAGAATGGACATGCACTTTAGGGCATGCCTCCCAGGGAAAGGAACCCCTAACGGAACTATTCTCCCTGGAAGATGTTTCTTACTAACCATGTAATATAACATAACTAGTTGGGCACTTGTCTGTTCAAGCACTAATGACCCCTACGCCTGGTCTCCATGCATACCCCGGTTCTTATATAACCGCGAGGGTATTCGGACACACTCCGGACCATCAGGTCCCAAGGTTGAAGCGAAAAGGTTGGCCATGACAAACGATCTACAATCCGGCTAGAAGGCATTACACATGTCAATTAAAATTACATAGTCAATCTGACTGATTGTATTCCTCTTCAATTCCATCTAATAGGCTGTCTAGTTTACAGTCCTGTTGGGAATACTTTGCGGCCAACTCTACTTGGCCGTATACTAAGCTCACAGGTATCTCCTTCCCATCGGGCCCTACGGGTCCGACCTCGGCCATGTGGTTTGGGTCAGCCTTCGTGTACCGCGTCTTCACCATGGCCCAGGCCTCCCTGGCGCCTTGACGGCAGGCCGACATCTTCCACAATCGGAAGCGCCGCCGCGCTCCCTTCAGCTTCTCTACAAGCTCTCCAAGGCCTTCGGGCATGGAGACGGACGGCCACAAGGCCTGGGCGACGCCTTGCATCACCTGCCGAACTCGTTGATGCAGTTGTGAGAGCTCGGGAAGAAGGTCACCCGTAGAACCGGGCATTTCCTCTGCAGGACGACCTGTCAGCATACCTACAGACATTACTCTGTTAGTCGACTTCCTCGCCGAACTCTTTTTTCAAAGTTTGTTTAAGCACTTACTATACATGCCGCGTCGAAGCCGATGATTCTCCTTCACGGAGTCCAACAGTTGGGCATGAACGTCCTTCAGTTCTACGCCTAGCTTGGTGTTGGCATCTTGGAGATCGTTCTTCTCCCGCCTCACCTTTGTCA
This sequence comes from Triticum urartu, assembly GCF_003073215.2. NCBI lineage: Eukaryota > Viridiplantae > Streptophyta > Magnoliopsida > Poales > Poaceae > Triticum > Triticum urartu. Next base: position 523,836,876 of record NC_053023.1, read on the forward strand.
GCACGCTCTCACTAGCCTTTAGTTGGCGTCAGAGTTGTTGCACTTCCGGATTTAATCCGGCGCCATCTGCAATTTCATTTGTCAGATTTGCACCCACGCCGCACTTCGCAAAATACTTATCTTTTGAAGCGTATATTACCAGAGGGGGTCTCCTTGGGCTCCCCTGCCGCGGCTAGTGCGGCCTCAAGTTGGGCTTTGCACTCTTCCAGCTCCTGGGACAGCAGGGTATTCTTTTCTGTAAGAACCTGCATAACAGATGATCCTTAAATCAGTTATTCTAACTGTTTCAAGTCTCGAGAGCTACTGGTATACATATATAATTACCAAAATTTTCTTACCCGTATGTCTTTCACATACTACTCCGTGGCTCTGGCTAGACCATTTTGAGCGGCACGGAGGTTCGCGTCTCCTGAATTGAAGGCATCCAATGCCTCTTGGGAGAAACAAGCGTCGCAAAGAACTGTCCGGCGACGCCTGTGGTTCATGGCACTCTCCACCTCGGAATTGTTGGCAGACAGCCTGTCCGCATCCACCGTCGGAGGAGCGTCCGGTGCGCGCCTCGTGTTCGCCTCCACTTCCGGACCAGGCTTTGGAGCCTGGCTGGTGGAGGCGCGATTGGCAGCCTCTCCGGATATAGTCCAGCGAGGTCTCTTCGTCCTGAAGAGAGCACGAGTGTTAATATGCCTCGAAGGAGTAACACTTGGGAATAAGGTGGCGCGCTATACATTTGCGCCGGAGCCTCAGTCCGGACCACACTTCTTTTCAGCTCGCGGGGCCTTGTCGCCCCTCGTTGGCTAGTTGCCGCAGGCTTGGCCTCCCGTCTTAAGGACCTCCCCTGCAAAACACGGTTGTCATACGGTAATCGAAAACACGCAAGGATAGATCCCTTTTCAAAGTGCTGAGACTCCGGTCTCAGTTACCTGTGAGGCTGGCAGTAGCCCTGGATAATCAGCCGTAATGGCCACCAAGGCGTTGTCCCTGCTCAATTGATGAAACACTCCATCAATCAGCTCCATAGATAAGTCCAGATCCTCTTGAGAGGCCGGGTCGAGGGACCGTCCCGGATCCTCGGGTTGAGGAGGAGGGCTGTTTATTTCTTTAATAGCCTGACGCAGTTCCTGCGTTGAAGTCGTTAGACTGAAAATTTAACAATGGGAATATAAAACGAATGGGCAAGTAAAAGTGTCCACTTACCCAACTCGGGGGATTGTACATAGAAAATCCACCCCGTGGGTTGACGCGGAGAAATTCCCCCTCTTCTCCCTTGTACAAAGCAGACAAGGTCTTTATTAGAGCGGCAGCCGAATCCGGCCCCTTACGGCCATAGCGGGTGGCGTCGTCCTCCCTGTTGAAGTCCCACATGGGGAGGCCTCTATACTGAAGCGGCTGCACCCCTCGCATGATGCATGCGACCATGACCCCGATCATGGTCAGTCCGGAATGAGCTAACAATCTTATCCGGCCCATCAGGTAAATAACGTCCCTGTCACTTTCCCTCTGAGGGCTCCGTGGACGCCAGCTTAGGCGCTTCTTTAGGGGAGCACTGTCGAACTCAGGGAGGCCGATCCGGACAGGATCCGGCAGCGGAACATCCTCTATATAAAACCATTCCGAAGGCCAGTCCTCGGACGCCTTCTTTGGGGTTCCGGATAGATATCCGGTCCCGGCGATGCGCCACACTTCAGCTCCGCCCACTTGATATATCGACCCCTCCTTAAAGTCGGTCACAAGGCAGAATAGCCTTTTCCACAGCGCGAAATGAGCCTTGCAGCCCAAAAACAGCTCGCAAAGGGCTACGAAGCCCGCGATATGCAATATGGAGGCAGGCGTGAGGTTATGCAGCTGGAGGCCATAGAACTCCAGAAGCCCCCGGAGAAACGGATGAATTGGAAATCCGAGCCCTCTTATTAAGTAAGGGGCAAGGCATACCCGCTCTCCTTTGGAGGGATTGGGGGCGCTCTCCGCTTGCTCTCCGCCATTATAGGTGGCAAGTCCGGCTCGAACCGGGACCATATAGGCCGGGGGAGAAATCCCTTGGTCTGGAGCTTCACTAGCTCGCTGTGCGGGATGGAGCACTTCTTCCAATCTCCAGGCTGAGGGCTGGAAGGGCGCGAGGAGGAGCTGCGGCGGTTGGCCATGATAGAATGGACCTCTGTCGGATACGCTCTGATGAATACTCGCGGAAGGGAGAAGGTGTGGTTTGGATCTAAATCCTCGTCCCCTTAAATAGGCGGCTCATTCACGCGGCTAGGGGTGTAAATATAAAAAACACCCTGACTTTTTGTATTCGTTTGACACGTGGAAAACGGCCATTATTGGGCGTAGAAGCCAAGGAGCACTACATTTACAAGAAACCGAACACTATTCAACAGGTACACGGAATTTGGAGGAGAACCCGCCTTGTAATGCCGAAGACAATCTGCGCGCCAGACTCGTTGTCATTGAAGCCTGGTTCAGGGGCTACTGAGGGAGTCCTGGATTAGGGGGTGTCCGGATGGCCGGACTATACCTTCGGCCGGACTCCTGGACTATGAAGATACAAGATTGAAGACTTCATCCCGTGTCCGGAAGGGACTTTCCTTGGCGTGGAAGGCAAGCTTGGCGATACGAATATGTAGATCTCCTACCATTTTAACCGACTCTGTATAACCCTAGCCCTCTCCGGTGTCTATATAAATCGGAGAGGTTTAGTCCGTAGGGAGGACAACAATCATACCATAGGCTAGCTTCTAGGGTTTAGCCTCTCTGATCTCGTGGTAGATCTACTCTTGTACTACCCATATCATCAATATTAATCAAGCAGGACGTAGGGTTTTACCTCCATCAAGAGGGCCCGAACCTGGGTAAAACATCATGTCCCCTGCCTCCTGTTACCATCCGACCTAGACGCACAGTTCGGGACCCCCTACCCGAGATCCGCCGGTTTTGACACCGACAATCGTCATCGGCCAGACCTTCCCCCACCGCCCAATCCTAGGTCCGGTCACCGAGCCGCCAATAGCCGTCGCACCTCCCTCCACCGCCAGCCCTAACTCCGGTCGCCGCCCCGCCCATCACCGCCGCACCTCCCTCCGCCGCCCAGCCCTAGCTTCGGTGATTGTGCCACCCACGACGCCGACAGCGGAGACGAAGGCAATTTATACCGGTACGTCGTGGCCGAGCCGGAGCTCCAGGCCATCGAAGTTTCCTACGCCGTGAGTAGGCCAAGCCGTCACTCCCGTCCGGCCTCGACCGATCTTGGTCCCCCGCAGCCGGCTGCTCCGCTCGGCGCCGTGGGTCCTCTCGCTTCTCGATTTCCAAGGTGCAGCTCCCCTCTTCTTCTTCCGTTCCAATTCTGCTTTCTCTCAACATTATTGTTTTCCTTGTTAGAAGAGGCCCTCTGGTTTGATTTTAATGAATTCCTTGGGTCCTAGGGATTTCGGAAGCAGGTGTTTGTCCCTCCTAAATCCTGATTTTCGTGGGATGTACAGGTTTCTTTGACTTGCAGAGTTACGTACATGTCTGGTCATTTGTGCGTCTGTAGGTGATTTTGGAGGACTTGTTGGAGCAGGATATCACATTGCTACCTCAAGGAGATTTTCAAGATGAATAGATACCGAAAGTAGCGGGAAGATCAATCAACTACGAGGAGCTCAAGGCTGGTCTGGAGCAGGTGGGTGCCAACATGGAGTTGGATATATCTCAGCAAGGGTTGTTGTAAGCTTCCCTTTTCTCATCCCACATTTTGCCATTAGCTCAATTAGCAAAATGGGAAATGGATCATTTGTCAGTACCATCAGTTTTCTCCTATGATGATCAAAACTAATTGACGAAACGTCATTTTATTGAATCTAAGACAAGAACATGCCCTGCTAAATAAAGATATAGTAGCTCATTTTAACTTTAGAATTACTAAAACAGAGGTAATGTTAACCATCGCATTGGATGTGCATAAGGAACAGAAAATCATAATCATTTGGACTCACAGTGTTCCGTTCAAGTTATCGGTGGGGAGTTGAATTACCTCAATACAAAATATGATGTGTGATGTAATGATAAAGCAAATTCAGCTCAGGTAGAATAATTATCAGTTAAATTATTGCATTTTGGTAGGATGTATTGATCAATCAATTTGTTTCATTTTATAATAATCATGAAGATGATTGAATTTAAATGGCAATTGCTTTTGCCTAACATGTAATGGAACTTCTGAGAAGGGAGACTTGCATCTGTCTTACAGGGATGGGATTTGAGAAATAGAGAAGGACAAGCGATTTTAGCAGGAGGAGCAGGAGACCTTGCGTATGGACATCCTCCCACTTCATCTGAAGTTTTAGTCGCTCTTGGGAGATTTATTCCAATCAGATCCCGTATCCACTGAAACTGAAGGTATTCCGGCTAACATGCCGTAGATTCAGGGTACTGTGTGGGATCTCCAGTAAAGAGTTTCACTGGTTATCACCGTTTTACCACTGAAAATTTAGCTTGTCTTACTGGTTATCATCCTTCTCTAAAACTTTGTTGGCTTGATCTGTGACCAACTACCATTTATATTTTGCTGATTAGGTTGATTTCTTAGGATGTACATGAGCGACATACCGCATGATTTGCAGATTGTACAACTGTTGGGAGGATTACATTACATATCAGTTTTCTTAAATTTGTAGAGTTGTACTAATAACAGTTTCATCGTTACGATCTTTATTTTTACCTTAAGATTAGTACCACTACCAACTAAAAAGACATCAGCTCCAGTTGTAGTCAGAGATAGGACTGGAGTTGGCTAAATTTTGAGAGGTTATGTTTTGTAAGAAGCACCCTGGATGCTTTGAGCTTCTGTTTTGTTTATTGGGGATGTATCTCCTTATTGCTGGTTGTGTTAGTCTCCATATTCACATATGTTTCTTCAACCGGGCAACACAGTTTACTTTTCCTGTACTGAGCATGATGAGCTTTCAACTTAAGATGGGTCTGAATGGCCTTTCCTCCAAATAAAATGTTGGCATTAGCACACTAGGACCAGCAAGTAAGAGTACCCATGCAGCTCTGTGTTACTCTATTACAGCTCACTTTTGTTACCGACAACACGAATTCATATTGATGGGTTGGTTAACTGCGATTGGGCAATCGAGGCCAGTGAATTGGATTCTATAGTCGATGGGCGATCGAGGCCAGTGAGTTGGATGAATGTTTGTTACTCATGATATTTTTAATTCAGTCAACCTCTTGAATAAAGATTCTTGAAATTTGACTTCTAAAGTTGTGCCACTGCTTGTGCTGAGCCAGATCATCAATGGTACAGTCAAAGTTGAACATGAAAATAAGGCACTCTGCCAGTGTGCGTGCATGACCCAATAGCATGTGTTTAATATTAGGCACTATGATGTGAAATAGTAGCACCTTCCTCCATTTATGCCAGTATTTGATATACTTACCAAAGTTTAAGGAGGGCAACCTTAAGAAGACATCCCAGTTTGTGTGAGATTTCTTACGCATATATTAGACACAGAAGATGTATCTGATTTTCCTTAGGTTGCATTGCAACACATCAGTTTCTGCTCTTGGTTCTTTTACCATAAAATTTGTAAGGCCCCTTATGTTTGATTTATTGTATGAATCATTTGAGACATGCCCTGCATGCATGATTACTCACTATATTTACGTTCATCTGATATTATGTTCCTGAATCATTTACATCATTTATGAGTTGATGTTAAAAACGCATATTGTTGTGCATCGATTTTTTTCATGCCTTGTTCTATTTTTCAGAATTTATAGAATTCAAATTTAAACTTTATACTCACATGAATTTTATGTGTATTGGTGGAGACGTGCGTTGCACGTGCACACTTACTAGTTAAAGAAAAGGAACCTATAGTTAACGAGAAAATAAATCAGGATTCCACTAGAATCGATAAACTTGAGGGTATTATTACCAACTTGGGAACCACTTTTTCTTCCGTAAAGAATACTCCAAGTCCTCCTACTAAAATTGCCAAGCTTATGTATGTTCCTAAAAATAAGGGTGAATCCTCTAGTAAGGAAACTGCGGATCTCAAATCTATAAGTATTCATCCCAATCTTTTTGCTATCATTAAGGAACCATTTGTTACAAATGAAATTTTAGATCTTGTGACTAAAAGTTTGATAATAAATAAAAATAAATAAACTCCTAAGGATGATAGATGTCTCATTGAAGAATTACCTACCAAATATGGCAATACCTAGATCTATCCTTGCTTTTTATGCCTAGCTAGGGGCGTTAAACGATAGCGCTTGTTGGGAGGCAACCCAATTTTATTTTTATTCCTTGCTTTTTGCTCCTGTTTAGTAATAAATAATTTATGTAGAATCTTTTTTGGTTGTGTTTTTTGTGTTTAATTAGTGTTTGTGCCAAGTAGAACCGTTGGGAAGACTTGGGGAAAGTCGTGTTAATCTTTCTGTAAAAAACAGAAACTTTAGCGCTCACGAGAACTGCTGCCATTTTTATTTGGAAAGTGCTATTTAGTTAATTATTTTTGAATATGATTAATAGATAAATTCCTCACGTCCAGCAATTTATTTTATAATTTTTGGGGTTCCAGATGTAGCGCTAGCTACAGATTACTACAAACTGTTCTGTTTTTGACAGATTCTGTTTTTCGTGTGTTGTTTGCTTATTTTGATGAATATATGGCTAGTAAAATAGTTTATAAACCATAGAGAAGATGGAATACAGTAGTTTTAATGCCAATATAAATAAATAATGAGTTCATTACAGTACCTTGAAGTGGTCTTTTGTTTTCTTTCGGTAACGGAGCTCACGAGATTTTCTACTTTAAGTTTTGTGTTGTGAAGTTTTCAAGTTTTGGGTAAGGATTTGATGGATTATGGAACAAGGAGTGGCAAGAGCCTAAGCTTGGGGATGCCCATGGCACCCCCAAGATAATATAAGGACACCAAAAATCCAAAGCTTTTGGGGATGCCCCGGAAGGCATCCCCTCTTTCGTCTACTTCCATCGGTAACTTTACTTGGAGCTATATTTTTATTCACCACATGATATGTGTTTTGATTGGAGCGTCTTGTATGATTTGAGTCTTTGATTTTTAGATTAACACAATCATCTTTGCTGTACACACCTTTTAAGAGAGACACACATGATTCGGAAATTATTAGAACACTCTATGTGCTTCACTTATATCTTTTGAGTTATATAGTTTTGCTCTAGTACTTCACTTATATCTTTTAGAGCATGGTGGTGGATTTGTTTTATAGAAACTATTGATCTCTCATGGTTCACTTAGATTATTTTTAGAGTCTTAAATAGCATGGTAATTTTCTTAAATAATCCTAATATGCTAGGTATTCAAGATTAGTAAACACTTTCTTATGAGTGTTTTGAATACTAAGAGAAGTTTGATGCTTGATGATTGTTTTGAGATATGGAGGTAGTGATATTAAAATTGTGCTAGTTGATTAGTTGTGAATTTGAGAAATACTAGTGTTGAAGTTTGCAAGTCCCGTAGCATGCACGTATGGTAAACGTTATGTAACAAATTTGAAACATGAGGTGTTCTTTGATTGTCCTCCTTATGAGTGGCGGTCGGGGACGAGCGATGGTCTTTTCCTACCAATCTATCCCCCCCTAGGAGCATGCACGTAGTGCTTGGTTTTTGATGACTTGTAGATTTTTGCAATAAGTATGTGAGTTCTTTATGACTAATGTTGAGTCCATGGATTATACACACTCTCACCTTTCCATCATTGCTAGCCTCTTCGGTACAGTGCATTGCCCTTTCTCACATTGAGAGTTTACCACAATCATCCTTGTTGTACACACCTTTTGAGAGAGCCATACATGATTTGGAATTTGTTAGAATACTCTATGTGCTTCACTTATATCATTTGAGTTATATAGTTTTGCTCTAGTACTTCACTTATATATTTTAGAGCATGGTGGTGGATTTGTTTTATAGAAACTATTGATCTCTCATGCTTCACTTAGATTATTTTGAGAGTATTAAATAGCATGGTAATTTGCTTAAATAATCCTAATATACTAGGTGTTCAAGATGAATAATTTTTTTCTTATGAGTGTTTTGAATACTAAGAGAAGTTTGATGCTTGATGATTGTTTTGAAATATGGAGGTAATAATATCAAAGTCGTGCTAGTTGAGTAGTTGTGAATTTGAGAAATGCTGGTGTTGAAGGTTGGAAGTCCCGTAGCATGCACGTATGGTAAACGTTGTGTAACAAATTTGAAACATGAGGTGTTATTTGATTGTCTTCCTTATGAGTGGCGGTCGGGGACGAGCGATGGTCTTTTCCTACCAATCTATCCCCCTAGGAGCATGCGCGTAGTGCTTTGGTTTTTGATGACTTGTAGATTTTTGCAATAAGTATGTGAGTTCTTTATGACTAATGTTGAGTCCATGGATTATACGCACTCTCACCCTTCCATCATTGCTAGCCTCTTCGGTACCGTGCATTGCCCTTTCTCACATTGAGAGTTGGTGCAAACTTCGCCGGTGCATCCAAACCCCGTGATATGATACGCTCTTTCACACATAAACCTCCTTATATCTTCCTCAAAACAGCCACTATACCTACCTATTATGGCATTTCCATAGCCATTCCGAGATATATTGCCATGCAACTTTCCACCATCCCGTTTATCATGACACGTTCATCATTGTCATATTGTTTAGCATGATCATGTAGTTGACATAGTATTTGTGGCAAAGCCACCGTTCATAATTCTTTCATACATGTCACTCTTGGTTCATTGCATATCCCGGTACACCGCCGGAGGCAATCATATAGAGTCATACCTTGTTCTAGTATCGAGTTGTAATCATTGAGTTGTAAATAAATAGAAGTGTGATGATCATAATTTAATAGAGCATTGTCCTAAAAAAGAGAGAAAGGCCAAAAAAAGAAGGCCCAAAAAAATGAAAAGGGACAATGCTACTATCCTTTTTTCCACACTTGTGCTTCAAAGTAGCACCATGATCTTCATGATAGATAGTCTCTTGTTTTGTCACTTTCATATACTAGTGGGAATTTTTCATTATAGAACTTGGCTTGTATATTCCAACAATGGGCCTCCTCAAGTGCCCTAGGTCTTCGTGAGCAAGCAATTTGGATGCACACCCACTAGTTTCTTTTGTTGAGCTTTCATACATTTATAGCTCTAGTGCATCCGTTGCATGGCAATCCCTACTCCTTGCATTAACATCAATCGATGAGCATCTCCATAGCTCATTGATTAGCCTCATTGATGTGAGACTTTCTCCTTTTTTGTCTTCTCCACATAACCCCCATCATTATACTCTATTCCACCCATAGTGCTATATCCATGGCTCACGCTCATGTATTGCGTGAAGGTTTATAAAGTTTGAGATTACTAAAGTATGAAACAATTGCTTGGCTTGTCATCGGGGTTGTGCATGATGAGAGCATTCTTGTGTGACGAAAATGGAGCATGACTAAACTATATGATTTTGTAGGGATGAACTTTCTTTGGCTATGTTATTTTGAGAAGACATAATTTCTTAGTTAGTATGCTTGAAGTATTATTATTATTTCTATGTCAATATTAGACTTTTATCTTGAATCTTTCGGATCTGCATATTCATGCCACAATTAAGAGAATTACATTGAAATTATGCCTAGTAGCATTCCACATCAAAAATTCTGTTTTTATCATTTACCTACTCGAGGACGAGCAGGAATTAAGCTTGGGGATGCTTGATACGTCTCCAACGTATCTATAATTTTTGATTTCTCCATGCTATATTATCTTCTGTTTTGGACATTATTGGGCTTTATTATTCACTTTTATATTATTTTTGGGACTAACCTATTAACCGGAGGCCCAGCCCAGAATTGCTGTTTTTTTGCCTATTTCAGAGTTTCGCAGAAAAAGAATATCAAACGGAGTCCAAACGGAATGAAACCTTCGGGAACGTGATTTTTGGAACGAACGAGATCCAGGAGACTTGGACCCTACGTCAAGCAACCAACAGGGAAGCCACGAGGTAGGGGGGCGCGCCTACCCCCCCAGGCGCGCCCTCCACCCTCGTGGGCCCCCTGTTGCTCCACCGACGTACTCCTTCCTCCTATATATACCTACGTACCCCCAAACGATCAGATACGGAGCCAAAACCCTAATTCCACCGCTGTAACTTTCTATATCCACGAGATCCAATCTTGGGGCCTGTTCCGGAGCTCCGTCAGAGGGGGCATCGATCACGGAGGGCTTCTACATCAACACCATAGCCCTTCCGATGAAGTGTGAGTAGTTTACCTCAGACCTTCAGGTCCATAGTTATTAGCTAGATGGCTTATTCTCTCTTTTTGGATCTCAATAAAAAGTTCTCCCCCTCTCTTGTGGAGATCTATTCGATGTAATCTTATTTTGTGGTGTGTTTGTTGAGACCGATGAATTGTGGGTTTATGATTAGGTTTATCTATGAACAATATTTGAATCTTCTCTGAATTCTTTTATGTATGATTGGTTATCTTTGCAAGTCTCTTCGAATTATCAGTTTGGTTTGGCCTACAAGATTGATCTTTCTTTCAATGGGAGAAGTGCTTAGCTTTGGGTTCAATCTTGTGGTGTCCTTTCCCAGTGACAGTAGGGGCAGCAAGGCACGTATTGTATTGTTGCTGAGGGAGTCCTGGATTAGGGGGTGTCCGGATGGCCGGACTATACCTACGGCCGGACTCCTGGACTATGAAGATACAAGATTGAAGACTTCGTCCCGTGTCCGGAAGGGACTTTCCTTGGCGTGGAAGCCAAGCTTGGCGATACGGATATGTAGATCTCCTACCATTGTAACCGACTCTGTGTAACCCTAGTATCTCCGGTGTCTATATAAACCAGAGAGTTTTAGTCCGTAGGACGGATAACAATCATACCATAGGCTAGCTTCTAGGGTTTATCCTCTCTGATCTCGTGGTAGATCTACTCTTGTACTACCCATATCATCAATATTAATCAAGCAGGACGTAGGGTTTTACCTCCATCAAGAGGGCCCGAACCTGGGTAAAACATCGTGTCCCTTGCCTCCTGTTACCATCCGACCTAGACGCATAGTTCGGGACCCCCTACCCGAGATCCGCCGGTTTTGACACCGACATTGGTGCTTTCATTGAGAGTTCCTCTATGTCGTCACTTTTAGGCCCGATGGCTTCTCCGATCATCAACAGCGATGCAATCCAGGGTGAGACTTTTGTCCCCGGACAGATCTTCGTATTCGGCGGCTTTGCACTGCGGGCCAATTCGCTTGGCCATCTGGAGCAGATCGAAAGCTACGCCCCTGGCCATCAGGTCAGATTTGGAAGTTTGAACTACATGACCGACATCCGCGGAGACTTGATCTTCGACGGATTCGAGCCACAGCCGAGCGCGCCGCACTGTCACGATGGGCATGATTTAGCTCTGTCGCCGAACAGTGCCCTGGAGGCCGCACCTGTGTCCGCTCCGACCCCTAGCTCGGAGCGGATCACACCAACCGAGGATGGGGGGTTAGACACCACCTCGGGGGCTGCAATCTCTACGGCGATCGAGCCGAACACCAGCTCTATTCTCTGCGAAGCCTGTGACTCCAAGGAGCCGGACTTCTCTCCGGACTCCGAGCCCTCCGCACCCCGACCGATCGAACCCGATTGGGCGCCGATCATGGAGTTCACCGTCGCGGACATCTTTCAGCACTCGCCCTTCGGCGATATTCTGAATTCACTAAAGTCTCTCTCTTTGTCAGGAGAGCCCTGGCCCGACTATGGTCGGCAAGGTTGGGATGCGGATGATGAAGAAATTCAAAGCCCACCCACCACCCACTTCGTAGCCACTGTCGATGATTTAACCGACATGCTCGACTTCGACTCCAAAGACATCGACGGTATGGACGCCGATGCAGGAGATGATCAAGAACCAGCACCTATAGGGCACTGGAAAGCCACCTCGTCGTATGATATATACATGGTGGACACCCCAAAAGAAGGCAATGGCGATGGAACAGCGGAGGATCACCCCTCCAAGAAGTAGCCTAAGCGCCGGCGTCAGCGGCGCCGCTCTAAATCCCGCCAAAACAAAAATGGTGATTCCGGCACGAGGGATAATAACACCCCGGACAGTGCCGAAGACAACCACCTCCAGCAAGATTCAGCACAGGAGGATAGAGAAGCCAGCCCTCATGAGAGAGCGACAGACAGAGAGGTCGAGGACGATAATTATATGCCTCCCTCCGAAGACGAGGCAAGCCTCGACGATGACGAATTTGTTGCGCCGGAGGATCCCGTTGATCAAGAGCGTTTCAAACTCAGGCTTATGGCCATGGCGAGTAGCCTCAAGAAAAAACAGCAACAACTTAGAGCTGATCAAGATTTGCTAGCCAACAGATGGACTGAAGTCCTTGCGGCCGAAGAGTATGAACTCGAACGCCCCTCCAAGAGCTACCCAAAGCGCAGGTTGCTACCCCAATTAGAGGAGGAAGCACCTAAATCACCAGCGCATGATGTGGCCGACCAGCCACCCCGTGGACGCGACAGAGAGGCTTCTCGGCCCTCCACTCAAGCCGCACCCCGGTGCTGCTCAAAAAATACCAAGGCATGGGAAAATGCGCCAGACCTGCGAGACATATTGGAGGACAAGGCAAGGCAAACAAGATCGATCTACGGATCATGTGGGCGCCCCATAGCACGAGACGGTACTCGTCACGCCGGATATAGTAAATTCGGCCGGGCCGAACACATTAGACAAAACTCGTTTGAGATGCGTCGTGATATAGCCCAGTACAGAGGCGCCACACACCCACTATGCTTCACAGATGAAGTAATGGATCATCAAATCCCCGAGGGTTTCAAACCCGTGAACATCGAATCATATGATGGCACAACAGATCCTGTGATATGGATCGAGGACTATCTCCTTCATATCCACATGGCCCGCGGTGACGACTTACACACCATCAAATACCTCCCACTCAAGCTTAAAGGGCCAGCTCGGCATTGGCTTAACAGCTTGCCAGCAGAATCAATTGATTGTTGGGAGGACCTGGAAGCCGCATTCCTCGACAATTTCCAGGGCACTTATGTGCGACCACCAGACGCCGATGACCTAAGCCACATAATTCAGCGGCCAGAGGAATCGGCCAAACAATTCTGGACACGGTTCCTAACCAAGAAAAATCAAATTGTCGACTGTCCGGACGCAGAGGCCCTAGCAGCCTTCAAGCATAACATCCGCGATGAGTGGCTTGCACGGCAACTAGGACAGGAAAAGCCGAAATCTATGGCAGCCCTCACGACACTTATGACCCGCTTTTGCGTGGGAGAAGACAGCTGGCTAGCTCGCAGCAATAACATGACCAAGAGCCCTGGTAATTCGGATACCAAGGACAGCAGTGGCAGGTCGCGTCGCAACAAGCAAAAGCGCCGCATTAACGGCAACAATGCTGAGGATACGGCAGTTAATGCCGGATTCAGAGGCTCTAAGCCCGGTTAGCGGAAAAAGGCATTGAAAAGAAATACTCCGGGCCCATCCAGTTTGGACCGAATACTCGACCGCTCATGCCAGATACATGGCACCCCCGAAAAACCAGCCAATCACACCAACGGAGATTGTTGGGTGTTCAAGCAGGCAGGCAAGTTAAATGCCGAAAGCAGAGACAAGAGGCTGCATAGCGATGACGAGGAGGAGCCCCGGCCGCCGAACAACAGTGGACAGAAAGGTTTTCCCCCACAAGTGCGGACGGTGAACATGATATACGCAACCCACATCCCCAAGAGGGAGCGGAAGCGTGTGCTAAGGGATGTATATGCGATGGAGCCAGTCGCCCCAAAGTTCAACCCATGGTCTTCCTGCCCGATCACTTTTGATCGAAGGGACCACCCCACTAGCATCCGTCATGGCGGATTCACCGCATTGGTTCTAGACACAATTATTGACGGATTTCACCTCATTAGAGTCCTTATGGACGGCGGCAGCAGCCTGAACCTGCTTTATCAGGATACAGTGCGGAAAATGGGCATCGATCCCTCGAGGATTAAACCCACCAGAACGACCTTTAAAGGCGTCATACCAGGTGTAGAAGCCAACTGTACAGGCTCAGTTACACTTGAAGTGGTCTTCAGATCTCCGGATAATTTCCGAAGCAAGGAGTTAATCTTCGACATAGTCCCGTTCCGCAGTGGCTATCACACACTGCTCGGGCGAACCGCATTTGCCAAGTTCAATGCGGTGCCGCACTATGCATATCTCAAGCTCAAGATGCCAGGCCCTCGAGGCGTCATAACGGTCAATGGAAACACCGAACGCTCTCTCCGAACGGAGGAGCATACGGCGGTTATCGCAGCGGAAGTACAAAGCAGCCTCTCAAGGCAATTCTCCAGTCCGGCCATTAAACGTCCGGACACCGTCAAGCGCGCCTGGAGTAACCTACAACAAGACCGCCTGGCACGTTCCGAGCAAGTGTAGCAATGCGTCCCCAACCCCAGCCCTCGTGAACTAGCGAAACCAGTGCCGCGCGTACATAACTACGCTCCGGAAATACCATGGGCACAGGGGGAGGGGCACCATCACGGCACGCCCGCAACGCGGCTTAAACCGCACTAGGGGTTGCCGATTTCTTAAATTTTCTCTTATTTTCAGGACTCCATTCTTTGGAAGGCTTGTCCGGCAGTACAATTGTCGCACAAACGATACAACCAGGGAAGCAGAAAGCTACGCCGCACTATGAAACTCTAAGGTGGTCTCTATAACGAGCAGTATACCTGTTTCGCATAACATTCCACAGCTCGCCCCTGGAAAGGACATATTTGATAGTCCCATCTTTTGCTTATCGCACTATTTGTATCGTTCTGCTTTGATCGTAGCTTTTTTAAATAAACAATGCATAGCTTCCGTCTATTATTGCATTACCCTTTCTTTTACGAATATATGTTCATTAATGACATGTTGATCATGTACACTTTGGTACGGCCAATACGCCAGGGGCTCAAGTACCCCACAATACGGCGTGAGAAGTCCGAACACTTTCACAAGTGCGGCACCCCGAACTTATAGCATTATATGCATCGGCTCCGAATCATGTCTTGGGTCAAATGTTGGGTTTGCCCGGCTCCTATGTTTTGGTACCTTACGTTCCGTTATATCGGCTAAGGTAGCACTAGGAGAACTACTGCGATTGTGACCCAGTTGAGCTGGGCTAAGCACCTCAGTAGAGAAAGCTAAAACTGACCGTCATGATGAGGCGAGAGCTGGTCGCTGTTCGAGAGGTTTTCGAGTCCCTAAAGACTTATGCCGCTTAGAGCGAGGAGTCGGCTTTGTCCGGCCTAGGCGTGGATAGCGCCCCGAACTCAGTTTTCCAAACACTAGGGGCTTCGCCGAAATTTAAAATTATAGAATTCTATGGCTAAGTGAGAGTGTTCAAGCATTATAGTCTGATTGCCTTGTTCGTTGTGTTGAGCGCCTCCCTCGAAGGACCCAAGAATGGGAAAAAGAGCGCTCATGTTTATCCCGAACACCCCAGCACTCGTGGCATGGGGGCAGAAGCCGACGACTCGCCATCTCTCAAATTTGATAAATGGCCGCACAGAAGGTAATATTTTAAATTCAAAAGCGTTGCTTAGCGCATATGAACAAGTTTTCAGCGTACAGGATCACAAATGCGAGTTTACTCAAAAATTACATCTTTGGAGCATTCATCCGCTATAAGGCGGGCACCCTTCAGAACGCCCTCATAATACGCTTCCGGGACGCGATGCTCCTTGCCTGGCGGTGGCCCGTCCTTCACCAGCTTCTCCGCATCCATCTTGCCCCAGTGCACTTTAGCACGGGCAAGCGCCCTACGGGCACCCTCGATGCAGACAGAGCGCTTGATTACTTCAAGCCGTGGACAGGCATCCACCAGCCGCCTCACCAGCCTGAAGTAGCTCCCAGGCAGAGCCTCTCCAGGCCACAGCCGAACTATGAGGCCCTTTACGGCCTATTCGGCAACCTTGTGGAGCTCGACCATCTGCTTCAGCTGGTCGCTCAAAGGCACCAGGTGTCCGGCCTCAGCATACTGAGAGCAGAACACCTTCTCCGTCGAGCTCCCCTCCTCGGCTCGGTAGTAGGCGGCGGCATCAGACGCACTGCGGGGAAAATCTGCGAATGCTCCTGGAGAGCTCTGGACTCGGGTAAGTAACAAATAATTCACTTTCACGTGCTTGCTTTGCATAATGAATGCCTTACCCACCGCTATCTTATTCATCGAGTCAATTTCTTTGAGGGCTTTCTGGGCTTCGGCCTTGGCAGACTTCGTGCTTTTGAGGGCTGCCGCAAGCTCGGACGCTTGCGTCTTTGAGTCAAGCTCCAAACTCTCGTGTTTTTTCACGAGAGCCTGGAGCTCTTTCTGCACCTCCTCCACCCGCGCCTCCTGCTTCTCTCTCTCTCCGTGCACTCCGCGGCCGCCCTGTTTTCGGCCTCGGACAGCGCCTGCTTAAGGGTTGCCACCTCGGCCGTGGCCCCTATAATAGCACATTGATCTTGTCATTTTCTTTTTGCAACCACATCTTCTCTATATAATTGCAGAAGGTATTACTTACCTTCCTTCTCCTCGAGTTGCCTCTTGGCATGGCCGAGCTCGTTCTCGGACCGCGCGAGGTTCTGCTTCAGCGTATCCACCTCTGCAGTCAGTGCGGCGGAGGCCAGCAGCGAAGTCTGCATACGCATATTGACTTGATTATGTTAGACTCCCGGGATTATTAGATCCTCTATTCGGCTTTTCTTTTCGAACACCGAACAGAGCATCAGGGGCTACTGTCTATGCGGTAATATTTTTACATATTCTTTACCTACCTCAAAGCCTGATAGAAGGCTGGCACAGGCTTCAGTCAGTCCGCTCTTGGCGGACTGAACCTTCTGGATCACCGCACTCATAATAGTGTGGTGCTCCTCGTCGATGGAGGCACCGTTAAGCGTCTCCAACAAATTGTCCGGTGCCTCCGGTTGGACGGAGGTCACCGGCTCGGTAGGCTCGCTCCTCTTGGAAGGAGGCCGCCTACTGGAGTCCGGAACCATTGAAGGTTCCGGTGTGGTGTCTGGCTCAAGACCGGACTCGGAGCTCTTGGAGGTTTTATCCCCTTTGCGCCTAGAGTCCGGGAGGTCGCCTTGCGGCGCCTCCAGGAAAACCTCCTCCTGGCTTGGAACCTATTGGGATAGCACCTCGGCGTCGTCCGTAGGGTGGGGGGAGGTAGCCGTCGGAAGTGAATTCACATCCGACGAATCCAGGGAACCGCTCGACGACACGTCGAGCCGGTCTTTGGGTGGACTGCATAAACATGTTCGACATAAGGAAAAGCTGTGCAATGGAAGAATACTATGAATCACTCGGGTATCCGGACACTTACGATCTCGCCAGGGGCTTGGCCCTGTGCGGCCACTCCTCTTCGCCGTCATCGACGTTGTGGAGCCGTCCGGAGGAAGGGTTTTCCCCTTCTTGGACCCTTCGGCCTCCCCAGTTGGGGCGGCCTTCCTTTTCTTCTCTCCCCCCACTGGAGGGGGAGAGGTCTCTTCTTCCTCCTCCTCGTCTTCACGGGAGGAATGCGTCTTGGAGTCGTCGGATGATGAATCTGACACCCCCAGGCGCCGGGCACTCTTCCGAGTCCCCGTGGCCTTCTTCTTGGCCTTCTTCTCCGGCACCACATAGGGTGCCGGAACCAGCAGCTTCGCCAAGCGAGCGTCCGTTGGGCCTTCGGGCAAAGGAGCCGGACAGTTGATCTGTCCGGACGTCTCCTGCCAATCCTGTCAAAGGTAAGGGAGCTTAAGATCCCGCATGGAGTCAAACTATGAAAAACTAATACCCTATGAAAGGTAAAAACAGCTTACCGCACGAGCGCGATGCTGCGTGCTGAATCCGCGATCCTCGGTAGCGGATGCGGGGGCCTCGGCACCCTTGAAAAGCACCTTCCAGGCATCTTCGTACGTTGTGTCGAAGATCCTGCTTAGAGTTCGGTGTTGCGTCGGGTCGAACTCCCACAGGTTGAAAGCCCATTGTTGACACGGGAGGATCTGGCGGATGAGCATAACCTGGACTACGTTGACAAGTTTGAGCTTCTTGTCCACCAGGGTTTGGACGCATGTTTGGAGTCCGGTCAGCTCTCCTTCTTTACCCCATGACAGGCCCGTCTCTTTCCAGGAGGTGAGCCGCGTAGGGGGTCCGGATCGGAACTCGGGGGCTGCGACCCATTTAGGGTCGCACGGCTCGGTGATGTAAAACCACCCCGATTGCCACCCCTTTAGGGACTCCACGAAGGAGCCCTCGGGCCATAGGACGTTGGGCATATTGTCCACCATGGCGCCTCCGCACTCCGCCTGAGTGCCGCGCACCACCTTCGGCTTTACATTGAAAGTCTTGAACCATAGGCCGAAATGGGGGCGGATGCAGAAGAAAGCCTCGCACACGATGATAAACGCCAAGATATTGAGGACAAAGTTCGGGGCCAGATCGTGGAAATCCAGGCCATAGTAGAACATGAGCCCCCAGACAAATGGGTGGAGAGGGAAGCCCAGTCCGCGGAGGAAATGGGGGAGGAACACCACCCTCTCATGGGGCCTGGGGGTGGGGATGAGCTGCCCCTCTTCGGGAAGCCAGTGCGCAATGTCGTTAGACAAGTATCCGGCCTTCCTCAGTTTTTTGATGTGTCCCTCCGTGACGGAGGAGACCATCCACTTGCCTCCCGCTCCGGACATGGCTGGAGAAGGTTGAGGTGGGGTGTGCGGACTTGGGCGCTGGAGATCGAGTGCGCGGAAATGGATAGGAAAAGGAGGAAGAAGGCATGGATAAAAAGGTGGATCCTTATCCCCTTATATGGGCGGACGCGACTATGCGCCCCCACCAGCCTGGTAAAACTCGCTTATCTTCCAAGCGCCATAGTCAATGGCGTGGTTGGGTTACCCACACCCGTATTGATGAGAATCCCGGAATAAGGGGACACGACCTCTGCTTTAACAAGATGTGCCAAGGAAATCGCCTTGCTAAACACGATGAGGTGGGACAATAAAATGATTCGAATAAGGACTTGGCCATGGTGTGATGTCACGCTACGGAATACGTCAGCAGATTAGATCTGTGTAAATATTATTCTCTCTATGGCAATATGTGGAAACTTATTTTGCAGAGCCGGACACTACCTTTGTGTTCAAAATCTTCTATGAAGTACTTGGAGGAGGAACCCGCCTTGCAATGCCGAAGACAATCTGCGCGCCGGACTCGTCATCATTGAAGCCTGGTTCAGGGGCTATTGAGGGAGTCCTGGATTAGGGGGTCTCCGGATGGCCGGACTATACCTTCGGCCGGACTCCTGGACTATGAAGATACAAGATTGAAGACTTCGTCCCGTGTCCGGAAGGGACTTTCCTTGGCGTGGAAGGCAAGCTTGGCGATACGAATATGTAGATCTCCTACCATTTTAACCGACTCTGTATAACCCTAGCCCTCTCCGATGTCTATATAAATCGGAGAGGTTTAGTCCGTAGGGAGGACAACAATCATACCATAGGCTAGCTTCTAGGGTTTAGCCTCTCTGATCTCGTGGTAGATCTACTCTTGTACTACCCATATCATCAATATTAATCAAGCAGGACGTAGGGTTTTACCTCCATCAAGAGGGCCCGAACCTGGGTAAAACATCGTGTCCCCTGCCTCATGTTACCATCCGACCTAGACGCACAGTTCGGGACCCCCTACCCGAGATCCGCCGGTTTTGACACCGACAGTTGCCATCAAGGATAACAAGATGGGGTTTTTATCATATTGCATGAATTTATCCCTCAACATCATGTCATCTTGCTTAAAGCGTTACTCTGTTCTCTTGAACTTAATACTCTAGATGCATGCTGGATAGCGGTCGATGTGTGGATTTATAGTAGTAGATGCAGGCAGGAGTCGGTCTACTTGTCTTGGACGTGATGCATGTATACATGACCATACCTAGATATTCTCATAACTATGCTCAATTCTATCAATTGCTCAACAGTAATTTGTTCACCCACCGTAAAATACTTATGCTCTTGAGAGAAGCTACTAGTGAAACCTATGGCCCCAGGTCTATCTTCCATCATATTAATTTTCCAACACTTAGTTATTTTCATTGCCTTTTATTTTACTTTGCATCTTTACCATAAAAATACCAAAAATATTATCTTATCATATCTGTCAGATCTCACTCTCGTAAGTGACCGTGTAGGGATTGACAACCCCTTATCGCGTTGGTTGCGAGGATTTATTTGCTTTGTGTAGGTGCGAGGGACTTGCGCGTAGCCTCCTATTGGATTGATACCTTGGTTCTCAAAAACTGAGGGAAATACTTACGCTACTTTGCTGCATCACCCTTTCCTCTTCAAGGGAAAACCAACGCGGTGCTCAAGAGGTAGCACACACCATTATGCTGTGGTGTTACAGGTGGCGTGAGTTGCGAAACTATTCCACATTGTTTTAAATGAAGACCAAAATCATAACTCAAATATTCGCCTCCGCGATCAGATTGTAGAAACTTTATTTTCTTGTTATGATGATTTTCCACTTCACTCTAAAATTCTTTGAACTTTTCAAATGTTTCAGACTTATGTTTCATTAAGTAGATATACCAATATCTGCTCAAATCATCTGTGAAGGTCAAAAAATAATGATACCCGTCACGAGCCTCAACACTTATCGGATCGCATACATCAGTATATATTATTTCCAATAAGTCAGTTGCTCGCTCCATTGTTCCGGAGAACGGAGTCTTAGTCATCTTGCCCATGAGGCATGGTTCGCAAGCATCAAGTGATTCATAATCAAGTGATTCCAAAAGTCCATCAACATGGAGTTTCTGCATGTGCTTTACACCAATATGACCTAAACGGCAGTGCCACATATAAGTTGCACTATCATTATTAACTTTGCATCTTTTGGCTTCAATATTATGAATATGTGTATTACTACAATCGAGATTCAATAAACCATTTATATTGATGACCATAGAGGGTTTTATTCATGTAAATAGAACAACAATTATTGTTTGACTTAAATGAATAACCGTATTGAAATAAACATGATCCAATCATATTTATGCTCAATGCAAACACCAAATGAAATTTATTTTAGGTTCAACACTAATCCCGAAGGTAAAGGAAGTGTGCGATGGTGATCTTATTAACCTTGGAATCACTTCCAACTCTCATCATCACCTCGCCCTTAACTAGTCTCTGTTTATTTTGCAACTCCCGTTTCGAGTTACTACTCTTAGCAACTGAACCAGTATCAAATATCGAGGGGTTGCTATAAACACTAGTAAAGTACACATCAATAACATGTATATCCAATATACCTTTGTTTACTTTGCCATCCTTCTTATCCGCCAAGTATCTAGGGCAGTTCCACTTCCAGTGATCATTTCCTTTGCAGTAGAAGCACTCAGTTTCAGGCTTGGGTCTAGCTTTGAGCTTCTTCATGGAAGTGACAACTTGCTTGTCATTCTTATTGAAGTTCCCTTTCTATCCCTTTGCCCTTTTCTTGAAACTAGTGGTCTTGTTAACCATCAACACTAGATGCTCTTTCTTGATTTCTACCTTCGCCAATTTCAGCATCGCGAAGAGCTCGGGAATTACTTTCGTCATCCCTTGCATATTATAGTTCATCATGAAGTTCCACTAGCTTGGTGATAGTGACTAGAGAACTCTATCAATTACTATATTATATGGAAGATTAACTCCCACTTGATTCAAGCAATTGTAGTACCCAGACAATCTGAGCACATGCTCACTGGTTGAGCTAGTCTCCTCCATCTTGTAGGCAAAGTATTGTCAGGGGTCTCATACCTCTCGACACGGGCATGAGTATGAAATACCAATTTCAACTCTTAGAACATCTCATATGCTCCATGTCGTTCAAAACATTTTTGAAGTCCCGGTTCTAAGCCATAAAGCATGGTGCACTAAACTATCAAGTAGTCATCATAGTGAGCATTGTCAAACGTTCATAATGTCTGCATCTGCTCCTGCAATAGGTCTGTCACCTAGCGGTGCATCGAGGACATAATACTTCTGTGCATCAATGAGGATAATCCTCAGATCACGGAGCTAGTCCGCATCATTTTTACTAACATTTTTCAACTTATTTTTCCCTAGGAACATATCAAAAATAAACGGGAAACTACATCGCGAGCTATTGATCTACAACATAGATATGCAAATACTATCAGGACTAAGTTCATGATAAATTAAAGTTCAATTAATCATATTACTTAAGAACTCCCACTTAGATAGACATCCCTCTAGTCATCTAAATGATCACGTGATCTGAATCAACTAAACCATGTCCGATCATCACGTGAGATGGAGTAGTTTTCAATGGTGAACATCACTATGTTGATCATATCTACTATATGATTCACATTCGACCTTTCGGTCTCAGTGTTCCGAGGCCATATCTGCATACGCTAGGCTCGTCAAGTTTAACCCGAGTATTTTGCGTGTGCAAAACTAGCTTGCACCCGTCGTATGTGAATGTAGAGCTTATCACACCCGATCATCACGTGGTGTCTCGGCACGACGAACTGTAGCAACGGTGCATACTCAGGGAGAACACTTATACCTTGAAATATAGTGAAAGATCATCTTATAATGCTAGCTCCGAACTAAGAAAAATAAGATGCATAAAGGATAAACATCACATGCAATCATATAAGTGATATGATATGGCCATCATCATCTTGTGCCTTTGATCTCCATCTCCAAAGCACCGTCATGATCACCATCGTCACCGGCTTGACACCTTGATCTTCATCGAAGCATCATTGTCGTCTCGCCAACTATTACTTCTACGACTATCGCTACCGCTTAGTGATAAAGTAAAGCAATTGCATGGCGATTGCATTTCATACAATAAAGCGACAACCATATGGCTCCTGCCAGTTGCCGATAACTGCGTTACAAAACATGATCATCTCATACAATAAAATTTAGCATCATGTCTTGACCATATCACATCACAACATGCCCTACAAAAACAAGTTAGACGTCCTCTACTTTGTTGTTGCAAGTTTTACGTGGCTGCTACGGGCTGAGCAAGAACCGTTCTTACTTATGCATCAAAAACCACAACACGGTATAGTGATTGCTTTTTGATCTTCACAAAGAACCAAGTTCATTGAATCCGATTCAACTAAAGCTGGAGAAATAGACACCCACTAGCCACCTGTGTGCAAAGCACGTCGGTAGAACCAGTCTCGCGTAAGCGTACGCATAATGTCGGTCTGGGCCGCTTCATCCAACAATGCCGTTGAATCAAGAATCAACCAGTGACGGAAAGCAATATGTATATACCCATGCCCACAAATACTTTATGTTCTACTTGTGCATATAACATCTACGCATAAACCTGGCTCGGATGCCACTGTTGGGGAACATAGTAATTTCAAAATTTTCCTACGCACACGCAAGATCATGGTGATGTATAGCAATGAGATGGGAAGAGTGTTGTCCACGTACCCTCATAGACCATAAGCGGAAGCGTTATGACAACGCGGTTGATGTAGTCGTACGTCTTCATGATCGACTGATCCTAGTACTGAAAGTATGGCACCTCCGCAATCTTCACACGTTCGGCTCGGTGACGTCCCACGAACTCTTGATCCAGCTGAGTGTCGAGGGAGAGCTTCGTCAGCATGACAGCGTGATGACGGTGATGATGATGCTATCGTCGCAGGGCTTCGCCTAAGCACTACAATGATATGACTGAGGTGGATTATGGTGGAGGGGGGCACCGCACATGGCTAAGGGATCAATGATCAACTTGTGTGTCTATGGGGTGCCCCTGGCCATGTATATAAAGGATGGAGGGAGGAGGAGGCCGACCCTTAGAAGTCCCCCTATCTGGGAGACTTCTTACTTAAATGAAATTATTTTATTCTTTTAGTTGGAGTTGGTGGAACCTTAGGTGGTTCTCGGAAGAAGATAGCGAAAAAAATTATCCCTAAAGTCGAAACTAAAAGGAACGTAGGGCGCGCCCAAAGTGTGGAGTCCTACTAGGACTCCCTAGTCCTAGTAGGATTCCACCTCCCACATGGAATAGGAAAAAGGGAAGGGAGAAGGAGAAGGAGAAGGAAGGAAGGGGGAGCCCCCTTTCCCTAGTCCAATTCAGACCAGTCCATGGGGAAGGGACGCGGCCACCCTTATGGCCTTTCTCTCCTTTCCTGTATGGCCCATTAAGGCCCAATACGAATTCCCGTAACTCTCCTGTACTCCAAAAAATACCCGAATCACTCGGAACCTTTCCGATGTCCGAATATAGCCTTCCAATATATCGATCTTTATGTCTCGACCATTTCGAGACTCCTCGTCATGTCCCCGATCTCATCCAGGACTCCGAACAAACTTCGGTCATCAAATCACATAACTCATAATACAAATCGTCACAGAACGTTAAACGTGCGGACCCTACGGGTTCGAGAACTATGTAGACATGACCGAGACTCATCTCCGGTCAATAACCAATAGCGGAACCTGGATGCTCATATTGGTTCCTACATATTCTACGAAGATCTTTATCGGTCAAACCGCATAACAACATACGTTGTTCCCTTTGTCATCGGTATGTTACTTGCCCGAGATTCGATCGTTGGTATCTCAATACCTAGTTCAATCTCATTACCGGCAAGTCTCTTTACTCGTTTCGTAATGCATCATCCTGCAACTAACTCATTAGTCACATTGCTTGCAAGGCTTATAGTGATGTGCATTACCGGACCCAGAGATACCACTCCGATAGACGGAGTGACAAATCCTAATCTCGATCTATGCCAACTCAACAAACACCATTGGAGACACCTGTAGAGCATCTTTATAATCACCCAGTTACGTTGTGACGTTTGATAGCACACAAGGTGTTCCTCCGGTATTCGGGAGTTGCATAATCTCATAGTCAGAGGAACATGCATAAGTCATGAAGAAAGCAGTAGCAATAAAACTGAACGATCATTATGCTAAGATAACAGATGGGTCTTGTCCATCACATCATTCTCTAATGATGTGATCCCATTCATCAAATGACAACACATGTCCATGGCTAGGAAATTTAACCATCTTTGATTAATGAGCTAGTCAAGTAGAGGCATACTAGGGACACTCTGTTTGTCTATGTATTCACACATGTACTAAGTTTTCGGTTAATACAATTCTAGCATGAATAATAAACATTTACCATGATATAAGGAAATATAAATAACAATTTTATTATTGCCTCTAGGGCATATTTCCTTCAGGACTGGTGTTATTGGTAGGTAGTATACGCGGCCACTAGGCCTGATAGGAGGTGTGTTAGTGGAAATTTTGTTATCACTGGCCTTAAACTACCAACGAATGGCAGACCTACTAATTGAGATGCTTAATGGCCAGCCAGTGATATGACATTAATGAACAAAAAGAGATTGCCAAATGTAATAGCAGGAAAAACAAGCAAAAGCTATTACACCACAACCTGAAAACATGGCATCGGCCGACTTGGTCACCCACAAAGACCCAGACATTACTAAGAAGATTAATAACATCGAGGTTGTCTACAAATTGTTCTCTTCATCACTTCTCCTCAATAAAACAACTCTGACTACAATGTAGACGGGCAACCAAGATCCCTCACCTCGTAGGATGCACAAGATCCATGTCCACCAAAGTCAAACAATCACTCAAACGCGTTGGGGTCTAGGCAACACCGACCACAAAATGATACTTAAGGGAGAAAGTAGCGGCCCTTGCACCAACAGAGCGCAACCTATCCATTGCATGACAAGGTTGATGTTGTGTGACCCCAGACCGCTATAGTTCTGATTTAATGCTCAAGGACACACGCCTGATGGTCGACAAAAAAGACATGTTGTGACCCCACTTCGCTAGTCATGACCATTGCTACCACATGATTTGCAACACCACTAGATATGAGGTAGTCACACCTACATTATCGGCTGAGCACCTACTGACCGCAATTATGTGAGCATCCAGCGATACATCTCAAACATATCTATATCTTTTATTGTTCGATGCTATTATAATATCATTTTTATATAATTTTATACCATTTTATATTTTTTGAACTAACATATTAATTTAGTGCCGAGTGTTAGTTCATGTTTTTTGCATGATTTGGTTTTATAGGAAACCAATATCTAGGGAGGTCAAAATAACTTTCGAATTTAATACGATGCATTTTAGGCAATGAAGGACCCAGGAAGCTTCGGGGGAGACGGAGAGGAGCCACAGGAGGGCCACATGACCACCTGGCCATGTGGGGTCCACCTGCACCGCCTTTTGTCTATTCCACCGGCATATATTCCTATAAACTTCGAAACTCCCCGACATATTTTTACAAGAATTTTACCGCCACCACAACCTGCTTAGCGAAGATCAAATCTGGACGCATGTTCTGGTGCTCTGCTGGAGGGGGGATCTATTTCTAAAGGCTTCTTCATCAACCTTGCTACCTCCATGACTATGTGTGAGTAGTTCCTTGGGACCTTATGGTCCATAGTATTATCTAGATGACTCTCTCTCTCTATCTATCTATCTACTATCTACTATATATCTATCTAATATATATCTATCTACTATATATCTATCTATCTATCTTTTGGATCTTCAATACCAAGTTCTCGGGAGCTGCCTCACATGATTGGGATCAACTCAATGTAATTTGTGGTGTATTTGTTGGGATATGATGAATTGCCACTTTATGATCAAATTGTTCATTGAATACAATTGAATTTGAGATTTTGTTGCTGTATAATTAAATAGCTTTACATGCTCTCTGATCTATCTATCTTCTCTGGCCAAGTTTGATGGGTTTTTCTCCAGAGCGAGTGGTGCTTTGTAGTGGGTTCAGTCTTGTGGTGCTCTAACCCAGTGACAATAAGGGCCAAAACACGTACTATATTGTTGTCACTGAGGATAAAACAATGGTGTCTCATCATATTAATTGATGTTTGACTATTTACATTATGTCATCTTTCTTGTTGTGATTATCTATTTCTTGTAAACTTAATACCTCAAGATGCATATTGGATATCAATTTTTGAGTGGAGTATTAGTAGTAGATGCAGTTGAATTAACGATCTACTTATCACGGGTATAATGCCTATATAAGATTATACCACAAATGGTCATAGTCCTAAATATAAATATTGAAATTTAATCACTGCCCAACTATAATTTGTTCACCATGCCACTTGCTTGTTCTGAGAGAGATGTCACTAGTGAACCTATGCCCCCTAGGTAGACCATCATGGGTGACTTAGATCAGGGCGTTGCTGATTATGTTTGATCAATTTCGATTATAGTAATAGCCTTTTTTTTCACCAGAGACCTAGTATGTGTGACATCTAAGAAGTGATAAATCCAGGTAAGGTTACTTCTAGGAAGCCTTTGTTACCCTGTAACGTCATTGTCCCGGGACTAAACACAAACGTAAATTACAATGGTTGTAAATAATAGAAAAAATAGGCAGGGCAGAGGTTCCACCTGCAGCTGTGTACACTGATAACCCACAAGTGTAGGGGATCAGCTGTAGTCTTTTTGATAAATAAGAGTGTTGAACCCAACGAGGAGCTAACGGTAAAATTAATATTCTCTCAAGTTCTATCAACCACTGATACAACTCTACGCACACTAAATGTTTGGTTCACCTAGAGCAAGGAATACAACTAATTTGCGGGGGTGAAAAGATAGCTTTGCAAGATAATAAAGAATGTGGAAATAAAAGTTAGGTGTTGATTAAATAAAAGAGGAATAAACTAAATATAGTGAGTGTGAAAATTTTGTGGTAGGATGTGCAGAATTGTCCTAGACAATTGATAACTAGACAAATAATCATCGTTGTAGTTCCATGTGTAGGAGAGGCCTCTGCTAGCATGCCATCCCTTACTCAGAATTTTATGCACTTATGATTGGAACTATTAGAAAGCATCTGCAACTACTAAGAAATTCATTAAGTTAAACCCAACCGGAACATTAAGATATATTAGTCCCTCTTCATCCCATAGGTATGTATTGATCCTTACACTCAACCTCGGTAATTTCTGTTGCTCCGGTCGGCCTATGCACAGTTCTCTTCAACATACAACAAACTCTAAAGTGTGATATATATGCATGTGTTCTCATATGATGGGCACCAAAGGACAACAACAAATTAAAACATGCAACTCAAACCAATCATGATCATCAATTAACCCGTAGGACAAAAAAAACTACTCAAACATAATAGCGATGAAGCGAATCATTGGATAATAATTTATAGCATCAAAACCAGGTGCAAGTAGGGGATTACATTGGGTTGCAGGAGAGTGGACCACTAAATAAAGAGGGAGGAAGGTGATGGAGGCGTTGACGAAGACGACGAAGTTGATGGAGATGGTCGCCTTGATAATGGTTTCCCCAGCGGCATGCTCTGGTGCCTCCTGGAGAGAGGCTCCCCTCATTCTTCTTCTTCTTCCTTAGCCTCTCCCCTAGATGGGGAGAGTATTCCCCTCTAGTCCTTGGCCTCCATGGCTCACGGAGGGCGGGAGCCCCTCCGAGATTGTATCTCTCTTTGTTTATTCTCTGTTTTCGCGACTGTTCTTGAGGCCGAGCATTGTTTATTTTACAGCCAAAGATCAAGAACTCCAATTGGTCTAAAAAGTTTACATGATATCTTTCTATAAATTAGCTTTCTTGTGCCTGAAGTAGAGCCTCAACCGACCTACGGTCTCTCCATAAGAACCCATGGCACAAGTGGGCCCTAGGCCTTGTGGGGCCCACGAGTACCACCTTGATTTGATTCTTTAGCCAGAAATTCAGATATATTCCAGAAAAAATTTAAAAAAATTCCAGGTCATTCCGACTCCATGAATTTTCGACCTATATTTCCAAAACACTAGAAAATAGGAACTGACCTTTGACACTGGATTAATATGTCAGCCAAATACAAATAATATAAATTGTTGCTAAAAATATATAAAGGTGATATGATAATAGCATTAAACAATAAAAAATTATAGATATGTATGAGGTGTTTAGGATAAAAATAAAAAATTGACATCGATATGAATAATAAATAAATAATTTGTGTATAGATAAGTGGGTGATGTTTCCTTGTGACACCATGATCAACTATCTCCGAATCAAAAACTGGATTTTCCAACCTTGTCCCTAATCCATCTTGCGGGGTTATATCGTTTATCAAGGAAATACCAGACTAATGTGTTTAGTTAATGTATCGTTGTCCCCCAAAGAATTGGTTTCAGCTACCATACTAGCCTTACTGTCATTGGTGTTCGGCATAATCTTCCACTCTTCCTTGCACGTTGCCTCTCCTTGTGCCATTCTTTAATTAGTGCCCCGGGTAATGATGAATCCTAGGATCAAGGAGGCAAGAGACACACCATTGTGCAAACATATAAAGGAAATCATACTGTCGATCCCTGAAGTGCGAGTATATGGGGTTACCAAGCTAAGCCTCGACCCTTAGCCCAAGGGGATTACTCATAGATCACAATTCAATCACAAGCATAATACACTGTACAATGGCTAACTTGAAGATGGATGCTTGATAGTCTTAGAATGTTGCTGGCTGTGATGTGATCTCGATTATAAGTGGAATCTAATGTAATATGGAGATGGTGGCTATGGCGGCGGTGGTGAATATGACGGCTGCTAACAGTGGATGCAAGATAAAGCTTATGAGAGCCCTTATCCTTTATATAATGTAGATGGGTAGGATAGGGTTTCAGATACCTTCTTATGCAAATTGGACCTGGGCCCCCTTCACGAAAGTCCTTTTGCGTATGTCACATACGTAGTGGTGCCACTGTTGGTCGTCTTTTGCTTTGTTAACTTTGTTGATGCCCAATTTTATATGGAATCATTCCTCTTCTTGGGTACATTCCATATATGCTTTTATTTCCACCTAAATATGTCCATATATGTAAGGAATAGAATAAACAAGGAGAGTTGCCCATCTTTGCAGTTATAAGTGATTAGCAAACAAGTTGCAGAGATAAACATAAAATATATGATAATGTGCAGTTAAAATGAGGGTAAAAATGAATGTAAAATCCACTCATCAACCGCCTAATCTGGCCCACATCCACCTCTATGCAGCTACTAGTGGCATTAGCGTGTGTGTCCCATAGATGTGGATGGGAGCATCCACCTTGCCTGCCAGATCTAACTCACCACTTCACCTCCAGTAGGACGACGTCGGAGCTACCGCTTGGCCAAGATAGAGGTGGAGCACCCACCCACTAGAGACGTCGTTAGGACATCGCCACCACAATCTGCACTGCTAGGAGAGGAGTGAGCCTCCCTCCACAATGAAGGTGTACTGCTACACGAGGCCACCAACCACCACGTAATCAGGGACACGCGAGGGCGCTGCACCGACAGCCCCTGCAACATCAAGAGACACCAGCTGCAATCTTCAAGACCTCACTACTCCGTGGGCCATGCCTCGAGAGAAAAACCACACCGTCGCAGACGCCGCACAGCCTTCACCAAGTCATGGCCTCTGGTGTTGGTGAGGGGTGGAGAAAAAAGTGGTGGCGCGATGAGCGTAGTCGCCCATGTGGTTTGATGTTAAAGGAGAGAATGCGCCTCACCATGATTCAGACTGGACCATGTAGTGCCCTTTTCTCTCTTTTTTCTTGTTCTTGGAAGCCTGATTGGTCCTTTTCGGTGCTGTTACAGTCTCTATAATCTGGACACGATTTTTCCTCTTCTACAATGCATCAGCAGTACAACTGATGCATTCCTGGAAACAAAACAAATAAACTATACCTAGTTGAAGCTAATTTTAGTTTCTTATGTCCTACCTTGTGCCTCATCAATTTATAATGAAAATATGTGGGTTCCAAGGCGGTATCCCAATTATATTGGAAGCCTAGGGGTTCTCACTTTTGGGCTGGTCTAATGGCTACAAAGAAATATTTCTTCCGCTGTGGACCCTTCTCGATTAAGGAGACTCAGAAATTATACTGTGGGAGGATAAGTGGCTAGGCAATGCTACACTCCAGGAACAATATTCAGCTCTATGCAATATTATGAGTCACAAGGGTGATACTATCACCACGGTTTTGGAATATTTTCCACCAAATGTGACGTTCAAAAGAGATTTAATTGGACCCAGACTCCAATCGTGTAATATCCTGCTCCAGCGATTGTCCATGGTGCAATTGTCACATGAGTCTGATGTATTTCGTTGGAACCTACATGAAAATGGACAATTCTCAGTGGTGTCGGCTTTGCTCCAGTATGATGTGCCAGTTGATAATAACAAGAAGATCTGCAAGATAAACATACATCTTAAGAATAAAATCTTAGCATGGTATCTTCATCGCGGAGCCATTCTTACTAAAGATAACCTTCTTAAGAGTAATTGTCATGGAAGTACACGATGTGTCTTTCGTCGGCATGATGAGACAATAAAACATTTGTTCTTCAAATGCAAATTGCCTCGTTCTATATATCAGCCATCCAAATAGTTTCTGACTTGTATGCTCCTTGTACTGTTGCTAATATATTTGGCAACTGATTACATGGGATTGATCGCAGGTTTAGAACTCTTCTCAGGGTGGGACCGCTTGTCGTTATTTGGTCGCTTTGGCTATGTAAAAATGATAAGGTTTATAATGATAAAATTACTTCTCTTATGCAGGTTATCTACAGATGAATGTTTTAATGATAAAAGTGAATTGTTTTGTTTTGGGAGAGCCAAAGATGAACACGATGCTTATAATCAAATGTTCGGATGTGAACTGGGTACCCTACCGTTTAGTTATCTGGGCATACCAATTCACTATCGCAAGCTCTCTAACAAGGAGTGGAAGAGTATTGAAGATTGATTTGAAAAGAAACTAAACTGCTGGAAGGGTAAGCTTATGTCATATGCATGTCGGCTAGTACTAATAAATTCAGTACTCACGAGTATGCCGTTGTTCCTTTTGTCCTTCTTTGAAGTACCTGTAGGGGTACAGAAAAGGTTGGGCTTTTATTGATCACGATTCTTTTGGCAGAGTGATGAAATAAAGAGGAAATGTAGGCTTACTAAACGGGGCATCATTTGTAGGCCGAAGGAGCAGGGTGGTCTTGGGATTGAGAATTTAGAGGTGAAGAACATATGTATGCTCAATAAATGGCTGTACAGGCTTTCTGTTGAGACCAAAGGCACGTGGGTACAAATTTTACATAATAAGTGCCTACAATCTAAGACCTTGGCCCAAGTTGCCATTAGATCCAATGATTCACCTTTTTGGGAGGGGTTGATGAGAACGAAGACAACTTTATTCCATAGAACTAAATTCATCATTGGAAACAGTAATTCGACGAGATTATGGAAGGATATATGGTCAGGGGAGATGCCTTTAGCCACTTAATATCCATATAATATTGTAAAACATAAGGAGGCTTATGTTGCTGCAGTATTACAGTCCAATCCTCTAAATGTTCAATTCAGAGATCTTTAGTAGGAGACCGATGGGAAGCATGGCTACAGCTTGTCAGAAGGTTGATGGATGTTAACATCTCTGATGAGTCGGATAGTATTCACTGGAGATTAACTATGAATGGCATCTTCTCAATGAAACATATGTATATGGACCTAATTGATTCTGGTCCAATTCCGATATCAATACATATTTGGAAGATCAAAGTCCCACTAAAAATCAAAGTCTTCATGTGGTTTGTTCACAAGGAGGTGGTTTTGACTAAGGATAACTTTGCAAAATATAATTGGGAGGGTAGTCAACGATGTACCTTTTGTGATCAACCATCAAACACTTCTTTCTTGATTGTCAGCTGGCCAAGCTTTTATGGCATTCAGTTCATATAGCCTTTAATATCACCCCTTCAAATAGTATTCACACGTTATTTGGTACGTGGCTAAAAGGAGTAGAGACATATTTAGATAGAAGTATTTGCACTACTTTGGGTTATATGGAACTGTAGAAATGATATGGTTTTGAACAGACAAACCCGCATAATTTTTTTACAGGTTATCTACATGGCCACTGCTTGGATCCATGCGTGTACTGATTCTTTTGGAAGCTAGGGAGCTTTTGGTTACTGGGTCTACCCGTGGGAGATGGTATTTCGGGATATCTACAACCGGTTTGGATAACGGTCCAGTAATAGGATATGAGGTTAGTCATCTGGTCGTATTTTCGCCGATTGTGGCAGATTTTACTTTGTTTTTTATATTATTTCAGCTCTATTTGAGCTTGTTCTGAATCACGGATTTTTCAGATACTTTGCTTAATAAAGGGGCCGCATGCGTCATTCTGATGCAAAGGCAGGGGGTAATCCTCCTTAAAAAAAGGTTATCTACATATGTATCGGGACTCTTCGTTTATGTCCTTGTCTACAACATGTGGAGAATAGAGACTTGTTTACAGAGGTGTGTAAACGATTGAAGACTATGGCAATGGATACTTTTACCCAATATGGGTGACAGCATGGTCTTAGGATTGGCCCCCCTCTAGTTTAGGTGTTATACAGACTCTACATGTTTCTTCGTATTTCGCCTCCTTTTTATTTTTGATTTTGTGAGAGGACTTTGTTTGGTTGTGTGCATCTTAGTAGTGTAGAGTCCGGGTGTAATGCATAAACTTTTTAATTAATAAAACGCCCCTTATCGAAAAAATATTTGAAGCACTTAATATGGCTAGTATACAATACATTATTTTCCGTGTAATTTTAAGTTTGAAGTTTTAACAAAATCGAGGGTTGACATGAACTTGCTAGTGCTGCACGGTATATGATTTTTTTAGAGCCGAGGCTCAAGACAAAACCCTTCTTTGAAACATAGCCATCAATGGACTAGAATTACAACTAACCACAACTTATAAACTAAAGAAAACCAAGGATGCAACCCAAAACGACTGATTAAAACTGCTGAAGGAAAGCTAACAGGCAACGAACAAAGAAGCAAAAGCTACAACATCGATTGCCCTGTCCACCATCGTAATCGTACTAGAGGGAGGGGCAAAGTCTCGAGGAAAAGTTATGCCACAATGAAAATATCCCACCCTTGTTGTCTCCTAGTTGGCGAGACCACATCACAATGCCATTCGCCACCACCGCCGAAGAATGCCCCTGCTTTCTTGCGCTGGATCAAAGGGTGCCGCATTGTCGGCAAGGTAGAGCTGCTCACCCGAGAGCAAGCACGGACACAGATTGGCTGCCAAGGACACACAACAATGAGCACGACCACCTCACCAAACAAAAGCTCGCGGACAAACATCGTCGCCCACAACACGAATCACGCAGAAGACTCAAGCAACCATCGTCGGCCAAATCAGGAGGACCCCGATCCGCCGCACGCTCCGCCAAATGGACCTCTTAGAGACTCGGGGAAAGGGTCGCCACGTCGCGGCTGGGGTTAACTGCCGCCCCCACCAAGGAATATCCTGAATGCTACTAGTGACCCATGTAGTTTCGATGGTTAGGTTTGTTGTGGTGGAACCAACCCATCGGTGTTCAAATTCTAGGCCTGGCGCTGGTTCTCGTATTTTTTTGAATTTATTCTGGACATTTTGATGATGTCCATTTAGTGGAACGAGAGGTTTCCATCGACTACGAGGCATCTGACTTTGTCAATCACAAGATATTGTACCGGCTCAGTATCTTAAAGATGTATGTGTGCTTTCATATAATGATTGTATGTGCATGTATGTGAGCATTTGCCTTTTTTGAAAAGGGTTTATATTAATATCAAGAAGAGACCTATTACACCCAATATTTGCACCACCAAGATGCCTAAAAATATCTGGAATGCACACAGCCAAAAAAGAAAAAAAAAACTGCCCGATCAATTACCCTTAGTAGCAGCATTCTAACCACCACCAAAGACAGCACCTGGGCAAGAAGTAAGGTTCTCCAAAAATAATGCCTCTAGAAAGAAAACAATGTACAAGCATTGTCGTTGCCCCATCAAAAATCGTAGGTTCTCACCCTGAAGAAATACCGCGTTCCCGAAACAACGCCTTCAATAAGGTCACTGTCAGGAACAACCAATAAAGACCAGACCTTGGGTTTTCACCTTGAAAATCGCGCCTCGTTACTCAAACGAGTATCACCAACAAAGAAGTCCTTCAATGTTGTCACCCCATCTTGCGGAGGCTACTACTGCAAGTCATGTGAGCATTTGCGGATGTATAGTGTTAAAAAACTATCATACTACGTACACATGTATACATGACTGTTTACTTTTCAAAAGAGTCAATTACACCACTGGTGCCACAACTTGGCGTGAAAAATCTTTAGTGCTAAAACTTGCGGCATACATTGAACTGGTGCCACAACTTGGCTTTCGCGCGCATATATGGTGCAAATTACGTTTCTATATGAAGAGGGTGTTGATTAGGCGCGCCAATGTGGCCTGAGGCCCAGCGAGGCAAACATGACGTGTGGCCTGCTATTTTGCACAAAAAAGACCTCGGAAATTTTCCCTCACCAAAAAGCTCTTGCCACGGCCGTAAGGTTCCACTTGTGAGCGTCTCAAAAATAATTGAAAAAATGGCACCGGCAAGGATTCAAACCGCTGTCCTGTAGCTCATAGCTGCGTGCACCTTTACCGCCTAAGCTAGAACAAATTCATGTAAGAGCATCTTTAATAGGTGCATAAAAATTTCGCACCCAATAGAAGTTATAGCGCATCACTGTAGCATTTTTAATGCGCCCGGACTAACATTGCTTTAGCAGACGTCCAAAAACGTGCGTTCAAAAAAGCCCGCAATGCAAATTGTGAAGCGCGCAATCCAGAGCCCAAAATATACTACACGCGATAGCGTTTATTAGCGCATGCCCAAAACTTTGTAGCGCGCACAGTATTTTACAGCACCTGTTAGAGCTATTCGGCACCCAAAAAATGAATTTTTAGCGCGCGGAGCTCTTTTTGGCGCGTGTTGGAGATGCTCTAACAACTGGATGCTGCCCCTGTATATTCTTTGAATATCATGCAGGCTACAGTCCCTACAACACATTTTACACTGTTCTTTTACGAATTTATAGGATATATGTAAATTATAATCGTGGGTTATAAATAATATACATATTAATAAATTAAATTAAATTATAAAATAATCATGTGTTAATTTAACATTATCCAAATAATAATCAATTCATAGAAAAAATGTTCATGTAATAATTTGCATAGTGAATAAAAACATATATTCAACAAATGCTTATATAAGTTTAATTTTGGTTACAGTTTTAAAGAAATATCAATTTAATATACAAATGTGTTAATGCTTTCAGAAAGTGTTTATTTTTTATACTCCCTCCGTTCAAAAATATAGTGTGCCCGCGCTATCCGATGTTTGGCTTTGACCATAAATTGAACTAACGAGACCGACTGTGATTGGAGCAAAAATTATACTAATGAATTCGTATTTGAAAGAAGTTTTCAATTTTAAATTTTTTTCTCCCGCCGCAGTTTGGCTCGTTGGTCCAATTTACGGTCAAACTTGAAGCACTGGAACCGAGGACACATTATATTTTGGAACGGAGGAAGTATATTTTAGTGAATGCTTATATAAGTTTAAAAATGTTCACAGTTTAAAAGAAATCATGTAAGTATATAAAAGTATTCATGCTTTAAGAAAGTTTTTAGTTTTCTATATATTTTCATAAATTCTTATATAAAATTTAAATATTCACAGTTTTAACAAACTATTCATGCAGTATATGGAAGTGTTCATGCTTTAAAAAATATATATCCATATAGTGTAAATTTTTTTACACGTATATATAGTATAAAAATAGTTGGCTGGGATTCGAAGCGGCAATATCTGGGCATCAGGTGTGAGTGGCCACCGCACCACCCAGCCGTGTTACTTTTTGTAGGAATTTATAAAATATATGTAAATTATTTTTATGTGATAAATAATAATAATAATAATAATATAGAATAATATTATGTTATAAAAATATTTATGTAATATATAAAAGTGTTCATTGTTACTTTGAAATTATTTTATTTATAGCACATGGTTACAAGATTCATGTATTTATAAAGTTTTCTTAAATAACAGTGCAAAATGGGCTGCTGTGACTCCATTCCTCTTAAGATAGAAAGTTTATATATGTTACGTATCAATTTTATCATAAGGAACGTTGACGATTTTACTGGTGTGGCATTTGCTCCTGCAAGTCACGGGATCGAATCCCAATTTTTGCAAAATGCTGTGGGTTGCTGACAGATGGACCCCGCACAGCTCCATCTGTGAGAAAAATGAAAAAAAAATCTGAGTTTTTTTATTTTTGCAA
The DNA here is from genome assembly GCF_003073215.2 of Triticum urartu. NCBI lineage: Eukaryota > Viridiplantae > Streptophyta > Magnoliopsida > Poales > Poaceae > Triticum > Triticum urartu. The sequence goes on from NC_053023.1 coordinate 523,874,151, forward strand.
GATAAGCAGGCACACCTCCTTCACGTCACATTGTCCCTGACAGTGGGCCCATGCCATGTTGGCGTGCTTAATCAGCACCGTGTTCGTATAGAAACGTGATTTGCATCGTATATGCACGTGAAAGCAAGTTGTGCCACCAGTTCAATGTATGCCGCAAGTTTTAGCACTAAACTGACTTTTCACACCAAGTTGTGACACCAGTGGTGTAATTGACTTTTTTTTTTTAAAAAAAGCCACGTGACACGCAAAGACTTCGATTCCTAGTAGACTAGTATCTCTAGTCACGATCAGTCTAAACAGTGTGCTCTCGCGCATTCTATCCTTCGATCCTAAGCCTGAAACCTAACGGTTCTCACCTTGTCCTGTTATGTGGTTTGGTGTAGACTGATAAATAGGATTTTAAGTTGAGGAGAACTCTGCAGACGAGAGAAACGCAAGGAGGCTGCCACAAGTTCGAAATTCCTAAAAGGGTAGCTTCAACATCGAAGAAACCAGGTGACTCCTTTCAATTTCATGGCGATCCTCATATCTTGTGTTACTTCCAAAGCCTTGGCGCTACACACATCAGAGGATTTTCGGCAACAGCGGAGCACTGGTATATCTGTATCATCTGTTCGCCGGCCAATCCATATCGGCTTAACCACGAAGCCTCGGGGTATCAGCCTGCCGATAAGAAGAGCAACCCAGTATGTGGATACCGATGTTCTCTCCCTCTCTAATCTTCTTGTTCTTGGATGCATGAACATATCATTTTCCCATCCTCTCCTCTCTAACCATCTCGTTCTTGTCACGCATGAACTAGCATATAGCATTTGCCCATCTTATTAACTTGTAGTACATCGATGATAGCATGCGTGATTGAGAAGTATCAACAAACTTCATGCTAATCTACAGTACAAGGTTGTTAAGATCACATATTTACATGTTTTTTTAAGAATCCCAGCGGTCGGTGGAGACCCCGGAGAACTGCTAGTGCTAGGAGCCAATCTCCCAACACCCGACTTTTCTTCATGGTAAGTGCAGACAAGTCGCACCTTTGCCCGTGTTTCATCAATTTCCTTTTCTCGCGTTCACAAGCTGTGAGCTTCTCAGGGTCACGTGGCTTGTTGGTGCCTTCTTCCTTGCAGCGCCTGCTTACTGGCGATTCAGAGCACTGGAAGGTAAACCCAAATCAGATAATATTCCTACTTGTAACAAGTTAATCTTAGCGCCCGTATTTTGTTTCAACTTCTCTCCTTGTGCATAAATCACACACGATAGATAAGGCGGAGCAAACAGCAGAGGCGACAATCGAGATGGTCGAGAAGGTGGCGGAGGCGGCGGAGAGAATCGCCGACGACGTCTCTGAAGCGTTTCCCGGTAATGAAAGACTCAAGAAGGCAGCATCCAGTGTCAAAGCCGTGGCAGATGAGATCGAAAAGGATGTGGACAAAGCCGAGGCACTACTCCATAAGGTTAGGCCAAGTCAACTGCCAACTAGTAGTAATTTGTTACTTGCACGTTTGTCCTTCCGTTATTCCGTGGTACCTCCGCGCTCAAATTATGGCAGTTAATGGTGTCACTGTACTGGCTTAACTAGCTCATGGTACACGTTGCCTGTTGTTCATTGCTTTATGCAAGAATGGCAGGCCAAGCATGTCAGTATCATAGAGCTGGAGATAGGCATGTTAGGGCATCTCCAACGCCGACCCCCAAATCGAACATCGTATCTGTCCGCGGACCAATAAAGATCTGTCCGCAGACACTGTGTAGGAGCTGGTCATCCAAAACTTGCCACAAACACCCACCTCTTTTTTTAAAGTCTGCAAGCTCAAAATAACCGCCGCATACCAAATCGTAGTTTATCTATAAATGCTCAAATACGGCAGTACTTCTAATTTAAATATTACAATCCAACAAAATTTTCCAATTAAAGTAGTTTAAACTTGAATTCAATTATCACATATGTATTAGTTGTCCCCTTTAACTGCCTACCCATGTCCAATCAAATATTCCTTCGGATGCTCATGAATTACTCGATGTCGAATTTATTGATGCATTTAAACAAACTCATCAAACGTGTCTGGATTCTGCTATGAAAGTTCGATAGGATCACCCATATTATCAAATTCAAGAGTTGCGTCAGCTCCTTCATGATCATGTCGTGCATGATCACACAACATGTCATCATCTCCCACAAGGTCTCTGGATCCAATTATTTAGCAGGTTCATGAACACTGGCAAAACGAGTCTGGAGAACTCCAAATGCTCTCTCAACATCCTTTCTAGTTGCTTCTTGTCTTTGGGCAAAGTGAGACCTTTTTGACCAAGTGGGTCATTGATAGTCTTAACAAAGATAGCCCACGGAGGATATATACCATCAACCAGATAATAGTTCATGTTGTATTCATGTCAAATGACAGTATAGTTACAAGGAGAAGCTTTTCCTTCAGTCAGCCTAGCAAACAATGGATATGGTTGCAGCACATTGATGTCATTGTCAGACCCGGGCATGCCAAAGAAAGCGTGCCAAATTTAGAGACCATGTGATGCACCTTCTTCAAAACTGATGGTGGGCTTCTTAACATGGCCCTAATATTGCCCTTCTACAGCTTTTGGGTAGTTCTTCCATCTCCAATGCATGCAGTCAAGAGATCCGAGCAAACCTAGTCACCTTCTTGCTTCGGACATTGCCAAGAGCCTCTCGGTGTCTGCAACAGTTGTTTCTCTCAAGTAATGAGGTCCAAACACTGAGATCATGGTAGTAGCAAACCTGACCATGGCATTTCTACATGTGCTCTTATACATCAGTAGGTATTTGTCCCATGAACCAAAGGCCGTGCCATATGCAAGCATTCGCAATGCGGTCGTGCACTTCTGGTAACCAGAGAATCCAATCCTTCTTATAGCATCATTCTTCAAGATGAAGTAGTCATCAAAGGACCGAACACCATGGTAGAGACGGTCAAAGACATTTATTCGCATCCAAAAGCACCAGCAATTTTTTTGTGTGAATAGGGCATCGGGGGAAAAGTAGTCATCCATCAGTGTCAAATGGCCACGTTCCCTATTTCGATTGAGCACTCAATGACTTTCAATCGATCCCTTGAAATTGAGAACATGCTCTTCTGCATGCTCCGCGTCTGCAAGGACCGCCTACATCATTGTCGTCTCATCCATGTAGTCCTCCACGTCGGACGAATTGTCGAGCAACTCAGTGTATTGCTCGTATATGTACTCCATATCTGAATCCATTGCCCCCAAAGAAGAAGGGGCATTTCACCAAACACTTGTCGGGCGTGGTGACTACCGTAGGGACGGCTGGTACCTACGCCATAGACGAACGAGAGGTGAGCACTGGTGGCGGAGGACAAGCAACATGGAGTCCGGTGTAGCGGTGGATGTCACGGAGGTCCGAGAAGGGTTTGGCAGGCGACCAGGGTGGTGGAGTAGCGGCAGTGGCGAGAGAGAAAATTGATGCAGATAAAGAGGGAAGGATGGAGATGCGGGTCCAAGAGGGGTTTTGGGTGGGACTTTGGGTGGCCCGGGGGTGTCGGAGTTCTGCGTTGCTGCTATCCGAACACCTGCAAAGCCCCCTAGTTTGCTCCCGATTTGCGGGAAAAAGAACGCCTGGATCAGTCGACAGACGGATGCAGGGCCGTATTGGATGGCAAAAGATGTCTGGGCCGCGTGGCCCAGACAGATGTGAGTGGTTTGAGGGTCCGCTTTGGAGGTGCCCTTAAACCGTATCGCTACTTGTGTAGGACACAAACAATGTAAAAAAATGAACCCTTGCAATACCAGTGACGAGTGATGACTAGACCGATGTTTCATCCTTTCTACAACCCAAATACCTTTCCCAACATTGCATGGTCTACGGGCCACCATCGACCGACCTACTCCGCCATAGACACTACCGCCATCACTGCCACAATCGATGTCGTCGTCACAATCTACATCGTCCTTGGTTCTCCATTGTTGTCTTCAGAAGGAGACTATCTCCTTGACAAGTGTGCCCCATATGTCATGTTGGGAATTGAGGGTGGTTTTATTGGGAGCTACAAAATCATCCCACCTAAAACCCCACATTTTCTTTGCGAGAATGCTAGGGTCATATATTAAAATTGTCCAATCCTTACAAGGCCATCCTTATAAAAATAGAAAATAACATATTGGTCCTTGGATATATCGATGTCGCTTTCCTCCTGCACTCGGCAATGGCGTGTCGTGAGCAAGGCTTGATGACCCTCTAGATCTATGAAACACCTTCAGATCTAGGGTAACACTTGATGCAACGACTAGTAATTAAGTCGCCAGTCGGAGCTCGAAGAAGACGATGACACCGAACTGAGGATAAAATCATCGTTCCAGAGAAGAAAGCGGCAAGGAGGGTTGGACAACTATACATGACCTATCCAGACAGAACTTGGGAGGCATAACCTTGAAGACCACCTAGAAAAAGATAAACGGAAAGAGGGGCCCCAATCTGGCGCAGACCAAAGCACAACACACCCTCTGTTGGTGTCCTGGATTAGGGGGTGCTTGCCACGTCAGCCTGCCAATTATGGGTCGGGCCGATGACGCACCGAAGACTGACGAACGGGCCATGCTAGCCCTGGTCCACGGCGTAATCAAGATGAAGATCTCCTGGAGGCTTGTCGTACACTTCAAGCATATTTAGATGATCGTCATGCTTATCCCTAGATTGTAACCGACCATGTGTAAACCCTAGGTAACCCTGTCATCTATATAAGCCATGGGGTTTAGTCTATAGAGGCACACTTACGCAATTTTAGAGATTAGAACATCTTCATACAATCTCGAGGTAGATCATCCTATACTTTGTACTCCATCACAATCAATATATAAGAAGTGGGGCTTAGGGTTTTACCTCATCAAGAGGGCCTAAACCTGGGTAAAACATTACCATGTAGCTCAGATCACAAACTTGGGACCCCCTACCCGAGATCTGCCGGTTTTAGAAGCGACACCCTCAACGGATGCCAATCGGCATCGTCGGAACGATTTCAAGATGGACATAACCTATTTCATGCCGCTAATGACGACATTGCCTCGCCACCACCGACTAGACACATAGAATGAACCCTAGCCAGGGCTAGAGCGACCCAGAATCCAAGATCAACGAGATCGGGGTTCCGCCACCTCGACGATGATGTAAGTCACTTAGAGACGATGATGGCTACATGGGACACCCTAGCTGCATATTTTTTATGAGGGGGATGAAAGAGTTCCCCAAGAAAATATCAGTAGAGCTCCACTAAGCACTTATTGGTGAACGGATGGAGATGCTCTAAGTGCTAACCTCTACCAAACACACGTCGCACCACACCTTAAGCCCCTCCACAACAACCCCACCCCAAACCCCCACCCAAAGCTCACTTAACCCCTCTATTTCACTCACTCTTTGACCCTCCTGTCGCACTTCTCTCTGTTATATCTCTGACTTAGATGCCCTACTTCTCTCCATCACCTCTTTAACCCTGTCGGCTTCTTTCCCTCAACTTTCTTCCATCTCAGCCGCAAACATTGTCCCCCTCATCTTATATTTTGTATGTAATCACCTTCCTCCTCACATGTCCAAACCGCCACCCTCAGACATGTAGTAGTGGAGTAGAGCCCCATCGAAGATAAACCTATCTATGGCATGGGATCTTCTCGAGGGATCTTCCCTATCAAATAAGAGCATCTCTAGCCCTTCCCCTATAATCCTTTAATCCCCTAAAAATATTAGGGAAGTAACTGATGTCTGCTAGACTACGTCGATATTTTCCCAAAGAGGATGGATGATGCAGCACAGCGACGGTAGGTATTTCCCTCAGTGATGAGACCAAGGTTATCGAACCAGTAGGAGAACCAAGCAACACTACGTAAACAACACCTGCACACAAATAAAAAATACTCGCAACCCGACGTGTTAAAGGGGTTGTCAATCCCTTTCGGGTAACGATGCCAGAAATTGGCAAACGGACGTGAGAGAGTTGTAATAATTTGATAGGTCGAACGCCAAATAAAATAAAGTGCAGCAAGGTATTTTGTATTTTTGGTTTCATTAGTGGCTTCTCTTGAGAAAAATAGCAAACGGTGGGTGAACAAATTACTGTTGGGCAATTGATAAAACTTCAAATAATCATGACGATATCCAGGCAATGATCATTATATAGGCATCACGTCCAAGATTAGTAGACCGACTCCTGCCTGCATCTGCTACTATTACTCCACACATCGACCGCTATCCAACATGCATCTAGTGTATTAAGTTCATGGAGAAATGGAGTAATGCAATAAGAACGATGACATGATGTAGACAAGATCTATTTATGTAGAAATAGACCCCATCTTGTTATCCTTAATAGCAACGATACATACGTGTCGGTCCCCCTTCTGTCACTGGAATCAAGCACCGTAAGATCGAACCCATCACAAAGCACCTCTTCCCATTACAAGATAAATAGATCAAGTTGGCCAAACAAAACCCAAATATCGGAGAAGAAATACGAGGCTATAAGTAATCATGCATATAAGAGATCAAAGAAGACTCAAATAACTTTCATGGATAAAAACATAGATCTGATCATAAACTCAAAGTTCATCCGATCCCAACAAACACACCGCAAAAAGGGTTACATCATATGGATCTGCAAGAGACCATTGTATTGAGAATCAAACGAGAGAGAGAAAGCCATCTAGCTACTAACTATGGACCCTTAGGTCTACAAAGAACTACTCACGCATCATCGGAGAGGCACCAATGGACATGATGAACCCCTCCGTGATGGTGTCTAGATTGGATCTGGTGGTTCTAGAACTTGCGGTGGCTGGAATTGATTTTCGTCGACTCTCCTAGGGTTTCTGGAATATTGGGGTATTTATAGAGCAAAGAGTCAGTTCGAGAGGCACCCGAGGTGGACACAACCCTCCAGGAGCGCCCTGGTGGGTTGTGCTCCCCTCGGAGCACTCCCCCCAGGCGCTTCTCCGACCCACTGGATGTCTTCTGGTCCATAAAAAATCCACAAAAAGTTTCACTGCGTTTGGACTCCGTTTGGTATTGATTTCCTGCGATGTAAAAACATGCAAAAAAACAGCAACTGGCACTTGGCACTATGTCAATAGGTTAGTACCAAAAAATGATATAAAATGATTATAAAACATCCAAGAATGATAATATAACAACATGGGACAATCAAAAATTATAGATATGTTGGAGACGTATCAGTAACCCTCACCTAGTCCTTCTCATGTACCTTTAGTTCCTCAAAATTCTAGCTTTTCATCCCTCAAAACATACCTCTTCATCCTGATTTTGCTCTGAGAAGAGGAACTCTCAGTAAAAATAGAGCCAACCTCCTCGCCCCCAACACACATGCCAAAAAATAACCCCTCACCTGTTGGGGAACGTAGTAATTTCAAAAAAAATCCAACGCACACGCAGGATCATGGTGATGCATAGCAATGAGAGGAGAAGAGTGTTGTCCATGTACCCTCGTAGACCGTAAGCGGAAGCGTTATGACAACGCGGTTGATGTAGTCGTATGTCTTCATGATCGATCGATCCTAGTACCGGAAGTACGGCACCTCCGCGATCTGCACATGTTCAGCTTGGTGACGTCCCACGAACTCATGATCCAACTAAGTGTCGAGGGAGAGCTTCGTCAGCACGACGGCGTGATGAAGGTGATGATGATGCTACCGGAACAGGGCTTCGCCTAAGCACCGCTATGATATGACTAAGGTGGATTATGGTGGAGGGGGGCACCGCACATAGCTGGAAACAATCAACTTGTGTGTTCTAGGGTGCCCCCTGCCCCCGTATATAAAGGAGCAAGGGGGGAGGCCGGTCAGCCCTTGGGGCGCGCTAGGAGAGGAGGAGGAGTCCTAGTAGGAGTAGGACTCCCCTTTCCTACTCCTACTAGGGGGGGAGGAAGAAGGAGAGTGAGAAGGAAAGGGGGCACCCCCCTTCCCTAGTCCAATTTAGACTAGAGGGGAAGGGGGCGCGTGGCCTGCCCTGGCCGGCCCTCTCTCTCTCCACTAAGGCCCATGTGGCCCATTAGTTCTCCTGGGGGGTTCCGGTAACCCTCCGGCACTCAGGTTTTCTCCGAAATCATCCAGAACACTTCCGGTGTCTGAATATAGCCGTCCAATATATCAATATTTATGTCTCGGCCATTTAGAAACTCCTCGTCATGTCCATGATCAAATCCGGGACTCCGAACTACCTTCGGTACATCAAAACACATAAACTCATAATACCGATCATTACCGAACGTTAAGCGTGCGGACCCTATGGGCTCGAGAACTATGTAGACATGACTGAGACGCGTCTCCGGTCAATAACCAATAGCGGAACCTGGATGTTCATATTGGCTCCCACATATTCTATGAAGATCTTTATTGGTCAAACCGCATAACAACATATGTTGTTCCCTTTGTCATCGGTATGTTACTTGCCCGAGATTCGATCGTCGGTATCTCAATACCTAGTTCAATCTCGTTACTGGCAAGTGTCTTTACTCGTTCTGTAATGCATCATCCCACAACTAACTCATTAGTCACATTGCTTGCAAGGCTTATAGTGATGTGCATTATCGAGAGGGCCCAGAGATACCTCTCCGACAATCGGAGTGACAAATCCTAATCTCAATCTATGCCAACTCAACAAACACCATCGGAGACATCTGTATAGCACCTTTATAATCACCTAGTTACATTGTGATGTTTGGCAGCACACAAAGTGTTCCTCAGGTATTCAGGAGTTGCATGATCTCATAGTCATAGGAACATGTATAAGTTATGGACAAAGCAATAGCAACAAACTAGACGATCATCGTGCTAAGCTAATGGATGGGTCAAGTCAATCACATCATTCTCTAATTATGTGATCCCATTAATCAAATGACAACTCATGTCTATGGTTAGGAAACATAACCATGATTGATTCAACGAGCTAGTCATGTAGAGGCATACTAGTGACATTCTATTTGTCTATGTATTCACACATGTACTAAGTTTCCGGTTAATACAATTCTAGCATGAATAATAAACATTTATCATGATATAAGGAAATGTAAATAACAACTTTATTATTGCCTCTAGGGCATATTTTCTTTAGTCTCCCACTTGCACTAGAGTCAATAATCTAGATTACATTGTAATGATTCTAACACCCATGGAGTCTTGGTGCTGATCATGTTTTTCTCGTGAGAGAGGCTTAGTCAACGGGTCTGCAACATTCAGATCCGTATGTATCTTGCAAATCTGTATGTCTCCCTCCTTGACTTGATCACGGATGGAATTGAAGCGTCTCTTGATGTGCTTAGTTCTCTTGTGAAATTTGGATTCCTTTGCCAAGGCAATTGCACCAGTATTGTCACAAAAGATTTTCATTGGACCCGATGCACTAGGTATGACACCTAAATTGGATATGAACTCCTTCATCCAGACTCCTTCATTTGCTGCTTCCGAAGCAGCTATGTACTCCGCTTCACATGTAGATCCCGCCACGATGCTCTGCTTGGAACTGCACCAACTGACAACTCCACCATTTAATAAAAACATGTATCCGGTTTGTGACTTAGAGTCATCCGGATCAGTGTCAAAGCTTGCATCGACGTAACCGTTTACGACGAGCTCTTTGTCACCTCCATATACGAGAAACAAATCCTTAGTCCTTTTAAGGTATTTCAGGATGTTCTTGACCGCTGTCCAGTGATCCACTCCTGGATTACTTTGATACCTCCCTGCTAAACTGATAGCAAGGCACACATCAGGTCTGGTACACAGCATTGCATACATGATAGAGCCTATGGCTGACGCATAGGGAACACCTTTCATTTTCTCTCTATCTTCTGCAGTGGTCGGGCATTGAGTCTGACTCAACTTCACACCTTGTAACACAGGCAAGAACCCTTTCTTTGCTTGATTTCTACCTCTTGAGCACTGCGTTGGTTTTTCCCGAAGAGGAAGGGATGATGCAGCAAAGTAGCGTAAGTATTTCCCTCAGTTTTTGAGAACCAAGGTATCAATCCAGTAGGAGGCTACACGCAAGTCCCTCGTACCTGCACAAAACAAATAAATCCTCGCAACCAACGCGAATAGGGGTTGTCAATCCCTACACGGCCACTTACGAGAGTGAGATCTGATAGATATGATAAGATAATATTTTTGGTATTTTTGTGATAAAGATGCAAAGTAAAATAAAGGCAAAGTAAAAAGGCAAAGGAAATAACTAAGTAGTAGGAGATTAATATGATGAAGATAGACCCGGGGGCCATAGGTTTCACTAGTGGCTTCTCTCGAGAGCATAGATATTCTACGGTGGGTGAACAAATTACTGTTGAGCAATTGACAGAATTGAGCATAGTTATGGGAATATCTAGGTATGATCATGTATATAGGCATCACGTCTGAGACAAGTAGACCGACTCCTGCCTGCATCTACTACTATTACTCCACTCATCGACCGCTATCCATCATGCATCTAGAGTATTAAATTAAAAACAGAGTAACACCTTAAGCAAGATGACATAATGTAGAGGGATAAACTCATGCAATATGATGAAAACCCCATCTTGTTATCCTCGATGGCAACAATACAATACATGCCTTGCTGCCCCTACTTTCACTGGGAAAGGACACCGCAAGATTGAACCCAAAGCTAAGCACTTCTCCCATTGCAAGAAAGATCAATCTAGTAGGCCAAACCAAACTGATAATTCGAAGAGACTTGCAAAGATAACCAATCATACATAAAAGAATTCAGAGAAGATTCAAATATTGTTCATAGATAGACTTGATCATAAACCCACAATTCATCGGTCTCAACAAACACACCACAAAAAGAAGATTGCATCGAATAGTTCTGCACAAGAGAGGGGGAGAACATTGTATTGAGATCCAAAAAGAGAGAAGAAGCCATCTAGCTAATAACTATGGACCCGTAGGTCTGAGGTAAACTACTCACACTTCATCGGAGGGGCTATGGTGTTGATGTAGAAGCCCTCCGTGATCGATGCCCCCTCCGGCGGAGCTCCGGAACAGGCCCCAAGATGGGATCTCATGGATACAGAAAGTTGCGGCGGTGGAATTAGGTTTTTGGCTCCATATCTGATCGTTTGGGGGTACGTAGGTATATATAGGAGGAAGGAGTACGTCAGTGGAGCAACAGGGGCCCCACGAGGATGGAGGGCGCGCCTGGGGAGTAGGCGCGCCCCCCTACCTCATGGCCTCCTCTTTTGTGTCTTGACGTAGGGTCCAAGTCTCCTGGGTCTTGTTCCTTGAGAAAATCACGTTCCCGAAGGTTTCATTCCGTTTGGACTCCGTTTGATATTCCTTTTCTTCGAAACCCTAAAACGGGCAAAAAACAACAATTCTGGGTTGGACCTCCGGTTAATAGATTAGTCCCAAAAATAATATAAAAGTGGATAATAAAGCCCAATAATGTCCAAAACAGTAGATAATATAGCATGGAGCAATCAAAAATTATAGATACGTTGGAGACGTATCAAGCATCCCCAAGCTTAATTCATGCTCGTCCTCGAGTAGGTAAATGATAAAAACAGAATTTTTGATGCGGAGTGCTACTTGGCATAATTTTAATGTAATTATTCTTAATTGTGGTATGAATATTCAGATCTAAAAGATTCAAGACAAAAGTTCATATTGACATAAAGATAATAATACTTCAAGCATACTAACTAAGCAATTATGTCTTCTCAAAATAACATGGCCAAAGAAAGTTCATCCCTACAAAATCATATAGTTTAGTCATGTTTCATTTTCGTCACACAAGAATGCTCTCATCATGCACAACTCCGATGACAAGCCAAGCAATTGTTTCATACTTTAGTAATCTCGAACCTATAAACTTTCACGCAATATATGAGCGCGAGCCATGGATATAGCACTATGGGTGGAATAGAATATAATGAGGGGGGTTATGTGGATAAGACAAAAAAAGAGAAAGTCTCACATCAACGAGGCTAATCAATGGGCTATGGAGATGCCCACTGATTGATGTTAATGCAAGGAGTAGGGATTGCCATGCAACGGATGCACTAGAGCTATAAATGTATGAAAGCTCAACAAAAGAAACTAAGTGGGTGTGCTTCCAACTTGCTTGCTCACAAAGACCTAGGGCACTTGAGGAGGCCCATTGTTGGAATATACAAGGCAAGTTCTATAATGGAAATTCCCACTAGTATATGGAAATGACAAAACAAGAGACTCTCTATCATGAAGATTACGGTGCTACTTTGAAGCACAAGTGTGGCAAAGGATAGTAACATTGTCCCTTCTCTCTTTTTCTCTCTTTTTTTGGGGCCTTCTCTTTTTTTTTATGGCCTTTCTCTCTTTTTTTATATTCCTCACTTGGGACAATGTTCTAAAAAAATGATGATCATCACACTTCTATTTATTTACAACTCAATGATTACAACTCGATACTAGAACAAAAGATGACTCTATATGAATGCCTCCGGCGGTGTATCGGGATATGCAATGGACCAAGAGTGACATGTATGAAAGAATTATGAACGGTGGCTTTGCCACAAATACTATGTCAACTACATGATCATGCTAAGCAATATGACAATGATGAATGTGTCATGATAAACTGAATGGTGGAAAGTTGCATGGCAATATATCTCGGAATGGCTATGGAAATGCCATAATAGGTAGGTATGGTGGCTGTTTTGAGGAGGATATAAGGAGGTTTATGTGTGAAAGAGCGTATCATATCACGGGGTTTGAATGCACCGGCGAAGTTTGCGCCAACTCTCAATGTAACAAAGGGCAATGCACGGTACCGAAGAGGCTAGCAAGGATGGAAGGGTGAGAGTGCGTATAATCCATGGACTCAACATTAGTCATAAAGAACTCACATACTTATTGCAAAAATCTACAAGTCATCAAAAACCTCGGCACTACACGCATGCTCCTAGGGGGATAGATTGGTAGGAAAAGACCATCGCTCGTTCCCGACCGCCACTCATAAGGAGGACAATCAAATAACACCTCATGTTTCAAATTTGTTACATAACGTTTACCATACGTGCATGCTACGGGACATGCAAACTTCAACACAAGTATTTCTCAATTTCACAACTACTCAACTAGCACGACTTCGTATTATTACCTCCATATCTCAAAACAATCATCAAGCATCAAACTTCCCTTAGCATTCAAAACACTCATAAGAAAATTTTACTAATCTTGAATACCTAGCATATTAGGATTTTAAGCAAATTACCATGCTATTTAAGACTCTCAAAATAATCTAAATGAAGCATGAGAGATTAATATTTTCTATAAAACAAATCCACCACCGTGCTCCAAAAGATATAAGTGAAGTAGTAGAGCAAAACTATATAACTCAAAAGATATAAGCGAAGCACATAGAGTATTCTAAAAAAATTCAAATCATGTATGCCTCTCTCAAAAGGTGTGTACATCAAGGATGATTGTGGTAAACTAAAAAGTAAAGACTCAAATCATACAAGAGGCTCCAAGCAAAACACATATCATGTGGCGAATAAAAATATAGCTTCAAGTAAAGTTACCGATAGAAGTAGACGAAAGAGGGGATGCCTTCCGGGGCATCCCCAAGCTTTGGCTTTTAGGTGTCCTTAGATTATCTTGGGGGTGCCATGGGCATCCCCAAGCTTAGGCTCTTGCCACTCCTTGTTCCATAATCCATCAAATCTTTACCCAAAACTTGAAAACTTCACAACACAAAACTCAAAGTAGAAAATCTCGTGAGCTCCGTTAGCGAAAGAAAACAAAAGACCACTTCAAGGTACTGTAATGAACTCATTTTTTATTTATATTGGTGTTATACCTACTGTATTCCAACTTCTCTATGGTTTATAAACTATTTTACTAGCCATAGATTCATCAAAATAAGCAAACAACACACGAAAAACAGAATCTGTCAAAAACAGAACAGTCTGTAGTAATCTGTAGCTAGAGCAAGATCTGGAACCCCAAAAATTCTAAAATAAATTTCTGGACGTGAGTAATTTATCTATTAATCATCTGCAAAAAGAATTAACTAAATAGCACTTTCCAAATAAAAATGACAGCAGTTCTCGTGAGCGCTAAAGTTTCTGTTTTTACAGCAAGTGTAACAAGACTTTCCCCAAGTCTTCCCAACGGTTCTACTTGGCACAAACACTAATTAAACACAAAAAACACAAGCAAAAAAAAGGCTAGATAAATTATTTAGTACTAAACAGGAACAAAAAGCACGTAATAAAAATAAAATTGGGTTGCCTCCCAACAAGCGCTATCATTTAACGCCCCTAGCTAGGCATAACAAGCAAGGATAGATCTAGGTATTGCCATCTTTGGTAGGTAATTCTTCAATGAGGCATCTACCATCTTTAGGAATTTCTTCCTTTTTATTGATTATAAAATTTTTAGGCACATGATCGAAAAAATCATTTGTAATAAATGGCTCCTTAATGATAGCAAAAAGATTGGGATGAACACTTATAGATTTAAGATCCGCAGTTTCCTTACTAGAGGTTTCAGCCTTATTCTTAGGAACATACATAAGCTTGGCAATTTTAGCGGGAGGAAAATACTTAGAGATAAAAGCATCTTTGCACGTGTTCCATGAATCAATACTATTTTTAGGCAAAGACGAAAACCAAGCTTTAGCACGATCTCTAAGCGAAAAAAGAAATAGCTTCAATTTAAAAATATCATTATCCACATCTTTCTTCTTTTGCATATCACACAAATCAACGAAGCTATTTAGATGGGTAGCAGCATCTTCACTAGGAAGGCTGGAAAACGGATCTTTCATGACAAGATTCAGCAAAGCAGTATTAATTTCACAAGATTCAGCATCGGTAAGAGGAGCAATTGAAGTGCTAATAAAATCATTGTTGTTGGTATTGGTGAAGTCACACAATTTAGTATTATCTTGAGCCATCGTGACAAGCAAACGAACTAACACACAAGCAAACAAAAAGCAAGCGGGCAAAAAGAGGCAAACGGGAAAGAGAGGGAGGATAGAGAGAGAGAGGGCGAATAAAACGACAAGGGTGAAGTGGGGGAGAGGAAAGCGAGAGGAAAATGACAAATAATGTAATGCGGGAGATAAGGGTATGTGATGGGTACTTCGTATGATGACTTTTGCGTAGACCTCCCCAGCAATGGCGCCACAAATCCTTCTTGCTACCTCTTGAGCACTGCGTTGGTTTTCCCCGAAGAGGAAGGGATGATGCGGCAAAGTAGCATAAGTATTTCCCTCAGTTTTTGAGAACCAAGGTATCAATCCAGTAGGAGGCTACGCGCGAGTCCCTCGTACCTGCACAAAACAAATAAATCCTCGCAACCAATGCGAATAGGGGTTGTCAATCCCTACACGGCCACTTGCGAGAGTGAGATCTGATAGATATGATAAGATAATTTTTTTTGGTATTTTGGTGATAAAGATGCAAAGTAAAATAAAGGCAAAGTAAAAAGGCAAAGGAAATAACTAAGTAGTAGGAGATTAATATGATGAAGATAGACCCGGGGGCCATAGGTTTCACTAGTGGCTTCTCTCGACAGCATAGGTATTCTACGGTGGGTGAACAAATTACTGTTGAGCAATTGACAGAATTGAGCATAGTTATGAGAATATCTAGGTATAATCATGTATATAGGCATCACGTCCGAGACAAGTAGACCAACTCCTGCCTGCATCTACTACTATTACTCCACTCATCGACCGCTATCCAGCATGCATCTAGAGTATTAAGTTAAAAATAGAGTAACACCTTAAGCAAGATGACATGATGTAGAGGGATAAACTGATGCAATATGATGAAAACCCCATCTTGTTATCCTCAATGGCAACAATACAATACGTGCCTTGCTGCCCCTACTTTCACTGGGAAAGGACACCGCAAGATTGAACCCAAAGCTAAGCACTTCTCCCATTGCAAGAAAGATCAAACTAGTAGGCCAAACCAAACTGATAATTCGAAGAGACTTGCAAAGATAACCAATCATACATAAAAGAATTCAGAGAAGATTCAAATATTGTTCATAGATAGACTTGATCATAAACTCACAATTCATCGGTCTCAACAAACACACCGCAAAAAGAAGATTACATCGAATAGTTCTCCACAAGAGAGGGGGAGAACATTGTATTGAGATCCAAAAAGAGAGAAGAAGCCATCTAGCTAATAACTATGGACCCGTAGGTCTAAGGTAAACTACTCACACTTCATCGGAGGGGCTATGGTGTTGATGTAGAAGCCCTCCGTGATCGATGCCCCCTCCGGCGGAGCTCCGGAACAGGCCCCAAGATGGGATCCCGTGGATACAGAAAGTTGCGGCGGTGGAATTAGGTTTTTGGCTCTGTATCTGATCGTTTGGGTGTACGTAGGTATATATAGAAGGAAGGAGTACGTCGGTGGAGCAACAGGGGGCCCACGAGGGTGGAGGGTGCGCCTGGGGGTAGGCACGCCCCCTACCTCGTGGCCTCCTCTTTTTTGTCTTGACGTAGGGTCCAAGTCTCCTGGGTCTTGTTCGTTGAGAAGATCACGTTCCCGAAGGTTTCATTCCGTTTGGACTCCGTTTGATATTCATTTTCTTCGAAACCCTAAAACAGGCAAAAAACAGCAATTCTGGGCTGGACCTCCGGTTAATAGGTTAGTCCGAAAAATAATATAAAAGTGGATAATAAAGCCCAATAATGTGCAAAACAGTAGATAATATAGCATGGAGCAATCAAAAATTATAGATACGTTGGAGACGTATCATTGATCCATTTTGAACTTCTTCAAAAACTTTATCAAGGTATGTGCTTTGTGAAAGTCCAATTAAGCGTCTTGATCTATCTCTATAGATCTTGATGCCCAATATATAAGCAGCTTCACTGAGGTCTTTCATTGAAAAATTGTTATTCAAGTATCCTTTTATGCTATTCAGAAATTCAGTATCATTTCCGATCAACAATATGTCATCTACATATAATATCAGAAATGCTACAGAGCTCCCACTCACTTTCTTGTAAATACAGGCTTCTCCAAAAGTCTGTATAAAACCATATGCTTTGATCACACTATCAAAGCGTATATTCCAACTCCGAGAGGCTTGCACCAGTCCATAAATGGATTGCTGGAGCTTGCACACTTTGTTAGTACCTTTTGGATTGGCAAAACCTTCTGGTTGCGTCATATTCAACTCTTCTTTAAGATATCCATTAAGGAATGCAGTTTTGACATCCATTTGCCAAATTTCGGCAATTGCTAACATGATTCGGACGGACCTAAGCATCGCTATGGGTGAGAAGGTCTCATCGTAGTCAACTCCTTGAACTTGTCGAAAACCTTTTGCAACAAGTCGAGCTTTGTAGACAGTAATATTACCGTCAGTGTCAGTCTTCTTCTTGAAGATCCATTTATTCTCTATGGCATGCCGATCATCGGGCAAATCAACCAAACTCCACACTTTGTTCTCATACATGGATCCCATCTCAGATTTCATGGCCTCAAGCCATTTTGTGGAATCTGGGCTCATCATCGCTTCCTCATAGTTCGTAGGTTCGTCATGGTCAAGTAACATGACTTCCAGAACAAGATTACCGTACCACTCTGGTGCGGATCTTACTCTGATTGACCCATGAGGTTCGGTAGTAACTTGATCAAAAGTTTCATGATCATCATCATTAGCTTCCTCACTTGCTGGTGTAGGAATCACTGGAACTGATTTTAGTGATGAACTACTTTCCAATAAGGGAGAAGGTACAATTACCTGTCAAGTTCTACTTTCCTCCCACTCACTTCTTTCGAGAGAAACTCCTTCTCTAGAAAGGATCCATTCTTAGCAACGAATACCTTGCCTTCGGATCTGTGATAGAAGGTGTACTCAACAGTCTCCTTTGGGTATCCTATGAAGACACATTTCTCCGATTTGGGTTCGAGCTTATCAGGTTGAAGCTTTTTCACATAAGCATCGCAGCCCCAAACTTTAAGAAACGACAACTTGGGTTTCTTGCCAAACCACAGTTCATAAGGTGTCGTCTCAACGGATTTAGATGGTTCCCTATTTAACGTGAATGCAGTCGTCTCTAAAGCATAACCCCAAAATGATAGTGGTAAATCAGTGAGAGACATCATAGATCGCACCATATCTAATAAAGTGCGGTTACGATGTTCGGACACACCATTACATTGTGGTGTTCCAGGTGGCGTGAGTTGCGAAACTATTCCGCATTGTTTCAAATGAAGTCCAAACTCATAACTCAAATATTCACCTCCACGATCAGATCGTAGAAACTTGATTTTCTTATTATGATGATTTTACACTCCACTCTGAAATTCTTTGAACTTTTCAAATGTTTCAGACTTGTGTTTCATTAAGTAGATATACCCATATCTTCTCAAATCATCTGTGAAGGTGAGAAAATAACGATATCTGTCGCGAGCTTCAATGTTCATTGGACCACATACATCAGTATCTATGATTTCTAATAACCCTGTTGCTCGCTCCATTGTTCTGGAGAACGGAGTTTTAGTCATCTTGCCCATGAGGCATGGTTCGCAAGTACTAAGTGATTCATAATCAAGTGATTCCAGAAGTCCATCAGAATGGAGTTTCTTCATGCGCTTTACACCAATATGACCTAAATGGTAGTGCCACAAATAAGTTGCACTATCATTATCAACTCTGCATCTTTTGGCTTCAATACTATGAACATGTGTATCACTACTATCAAGATTTAGTAAAAATAGACCACTCATCAAGGGTGCATGACCATAAAAGATATTACTCATATAAATAGAACAACCATTATTCTCTGATTTAAATGAATAATCGTCTCGCATCAAACAAGATCCAGATATAATGTTCATGCTCAACGCTGGCACCAAATAACAATTATTTAGGTCTAAAACTAATCTCGAAGGTAGATGATGAGGTAGCGTGCCGACGGCGATCACATCGATTTTGGAACCATTTCCCACGCGCATCGTCACATTGTCCTTAGCCAATCTTCGTTTAATCCTTAGCCCCTGTTTCAAGTTGCAAATGTTAGCAACTGAACCAGTATCAAATACCCAGGCACTACTGTGAGCATTAGTAAGGTACACATCAATAACATGTATATCAAATATACCTTTCACTTTGCCATCCTTCTTCTCCGCCAAATACTTGGGGCAGTTCCGCTTCCAGTGACCAGTTCCTTTGCAGTAGAAGCACTCAGTCTTAGGCTTAGGTCCAGACTTGGGTTTCTTCACTTGAGCAGCAATTGGCTTGCTGTTCTTCTTGAAGTTCCCCTTCTTCCCTTTGTCCTTTTTCTTGAAACTGGTGGTCTTGTTTACCATCAACACTTGATGCTCCTTCTTGATTTCTACCTCCGCAGTCTTTAGCATTGCGAAGAGCTCAGGAATCGTCTTATCCATCCCTTGCATATTATAGTTCATCATGAAGCTCTTATAGCTTGGTGGCAGTGATTGAAGAACTCTGTCAATGACACTATCATCAGGAAGATTAACTCCCAGTTGAGTCAAGTGGTTGTGGTACTCGGACATTCTGAGTATATGTTCACTGACAGAACTATTCTCCTCCATCTTGCAGCTGTAGAACTTATTGGAGACTTCATATCTCTCTATCCGGGCATTTGCTTGAAATATTAACTTCAACTCCTGGAACATCTCATATGCTCCATGACGTTCAAAATGTCGTTGAAGTCCCGGTTCTAAGCCGTAAAGCATGGCACACTGAACTATCGAGTAGTCATCAGCTTTGCTCTGCCAGGTGTTCACAGCATCTGGCGTTGCTCCTGCAGCGGGTTTGTCACCTAGCGGTGCTTCCAGGACGTAATTCTTCTGTGCAGTAGTGAGGATAACCCTCAAGTAACGGACCCAGTTCGTATAGTTTCTACCATCATCTTTCAACTTAGCTTTCTCTAGGAACGCATTAAAATTCAACGGAACAACAACACGGGCCATCTATCTACAACAACATCGACATGCAAAATACTATCAGGTACTAAGTTCATGATAAATTAAAGTTCAATGAATCAAATTACTTAAGAACTCCCACTTAGATAGACATCTCTCTAATCATCTAAGTGATCACATGATCCATATCAACTAAACCACGTCCGATCATCACGTGAGATGGAGTAGTTTTCAATGGTGAACATCACTATGTTGATCATATCTACTATATGGTTCATGTTCGACCTTTCGGTCTCAATGTTTTGAGGCCATATCTGCATATGCTAGGCTCGTCAAGTTTAACCCGAGTATTCTGCGTGTGCAAAACTGGCTTGCACCCGTTGTATGTGAACGTAGAGCTTATCACACCCGATCATCATGTGGTATCTTGGCACGACGAACTGTAGCAACGGTGCATACTCAGAAAGAGCACTTATACCTTGAAATTTAGTGAGAGATCATCTTATAGTACTACCGTCAAACTAAGCAAAATAAGATGCATAAAGGATAAACATCACATGCAATCAATATAAGTGATATGATATGGCCATCATCATCTTGTGCCTTTGATCTCCATCTCCAAAGCACTGTCATGATCACCATCGTCACCGTCTTGACGCCTTGATCTCCATCGAAGCATCGTTGTCGTCTCGCCAACTATTGCTTCTACGACTATCGCTACTGCTTAGTGATAAAGTAAAGCAATTACATGGCGATTGCATTTCATACAATAAAGCGACAACCATATGGCTCATGCCAGTTGCCGATAACTGTGTTACAAAACATGATTATCTCATACAATAAAATTGAGCATCATGTCTTGACCATATCACATCACAACATGCCTTGTAAAAACAAGTTAGACGTCCTTTACTTTGTTGTTGCAAGTTTTACGTGGCTGCTATGGGCCGATCAAGAACTGTTCTTACCTACGCATCAAAAACCACAACGCGGTATAGTGATTGCTTTTTTATCTTCAAAAAGAACCATGTTCATTGAATCCGATTCAACTAAAGTTGGAGAAACTGACACCCACCAGCCACATGTGTGCGAAGCACGTAGGTAGAACCAGTCTCGCGTAAGCGTACACGTAATGTCGGTCTGGACCGCTTCATCCAACAATACCACCGAATCAAGAATCAACTAGTGACGGCAAGCAGTATGTATATACCCACGCCCACAACTCCTTTGTGTTCTACTTGTGCATATAACATCTACACATAAACCTGGCTCTGATATCACTGCTGGGGAATGCAATAATTTCAAAAAAAATCCTACGCACACGCAGGATCATGGTGATGCATAGCAACGAGAGGGGAAGAGTGTTGTCCACGTACCCTCGTAGACCGTAAGCGGAAAAGTTATGACAACGTGGTTGATGTAGTCGTACGTCTTCACGATCGACCAATCCTAGTATCAAAAGTACGGCACCTCCGTGATCTGCACACGTTTAGCTCGGTGACGTCCCACGAACTCACGATCCAGCAGAGTGTCGAGGGAGAGCTTCGTCAGCACGACGGCGTGATGAAGGTGATGATGATGCTACTGGAACAGGGCTTCGCCTAAGCACCGCTACGATATGAACGAGGAGAATTATGGTGGAGGGGGGCACCGCACACGGCTGGAAACAATCAACTTTCGTGTTCTAGTGTGCCCCTGCCCCCGTATATAAAGGAGCAAGGGGGAGGCCGGTCGGCCCTTGGGGCGCGCCAGGAGAGGAGGAGTCCTCTTCCTAGTAGGAGTAGGACTCCCCTTTCCTACTCCTACTAGGAGGGGGGAAAGGAAGGAGGAGAGGGAGAAGGAAAGGGGTGCCCACCCCCTTCCCTAGTCCAATTAGGACCAGAGGGGGAGGGGGTGCGTGGCCTGCCCTGGCCGGCCCTCTCTCTCTCCACTAAGGCCCATGTGGCCCATTAGTTCTCCTCGGGGGTTCCGCTAACCCTCTGGCACTCCGGTTTTCTCCGGAACACTTTCGGTGTCTGAATATAGCCGTCCAATATATCAATCTTTATGTCTAGACCATTTCGAGACTCCTCGTCATGTCCGTGATCAAATCCGGGACTCTGAACTACCTTCGGTACATCAAAACACATAAACGCATAATACCGATCGTCACCGAATGTTAAGCGTGCGGACCCTACGGGTTCGAGAACTATGTAGACATGACCGAGAAGCTTCTCGAGTCAATAACCAATATCGGAACTTGGATGTTCATATTGGCTCCCACATATTCTACGAAGATCTTTATCGGTCAAACCGCATAACAACATACGTTGTTCCCTTTGTCATCGGTATGTTACTTGCCCGAGATTTGATCGTGGATATCTCAATACCTAGTTCAATCTCGTTACCAGCAAGTCTCTTTACTCGTTCCGTAATGCATCATCCCGCAACTAACTCATTAGTCACATTGCTTGCAAGGTTTATAGTGATGTGCATTACCGAGAGGGCCCAGAGATACCTCTCCAACAATCGGAGTGACAAATCCTAATCTCGATCTATGCCAACTCAACAAACACCATCGGAGACACCTGTAGAGCACCTTTATAATCACCCAATTACGTTGTGATGTTTGGTAGCACACAAAGTGTTCCTCCGGTATTTGGGAGTTGCATGATCTCATAGTCATAGGAACATGTATAAGTTATGGAGAAAGCAATAGCAACAAACTAAACGATCATCGTGCTAAGCTAATGGATGGGTCAAGTCAATCACATCATACTGTAATGATGTGATCCCGTTAATCAAATGACAACTCATGTCTATGGTTAGGAAACATAATCATCATTGATTCAACGAGCTAGTCAAGTAGAGGCATACTAGTGACATTATGTTTGTCTATGTATTCACACATGTACTAAGTTTCTGGTTAATAAAATTCTAGCATGAATAATAAACATTTATCATGATATAAGGAAATATAAATAACAACTTTATTATTTCCTCTAGGGCATATTTCCTTCATCACCCACATTCATAGCGCGCCAGCTGATGTGTTGCCTGATTGGCCAGCCACGGGTTATAAATCGGCATTGGCTCTCCTCCAAACCCTACTCCCTAGCCGCCGCCACCATTTCCACTCTTTCCCCACAGGATTCCCATTTCCATCGTCATATCCGAGCTTGCCGCTATCATGCCTAAATCGTGCCACCCTACAATCGTTGTTGCACCCTCACAATATTGTGTCATCGCCCAATATAGTATACCGTGCTCTCATCTGAGCAGCGCGCCCAACTTGTGTAGAGGACCGCGCATATATGACAACGGGTGAGGCATCAAAAGCCGTCGATAGGGATCCGATCTCAGAGGAGGGGGAGAACGATGACAGTATGGAGGTGGAGGAGGAGCTCATCGTCGCTGGATTCAAGGTCACCGGCATGGGCGGGGATCAAGCCAACACGACGGAGGAGGGTGGAGTGCCATCCGCCTCCTCTTGTGGGAGGAGGCAGAGACACAGTACCATGCCGCCCTCGTCAAGGAGGCGAGGCACCATACAACGGAGGCGCAAGTCAAAGTCAAGTGTGTCGCTATCGTCATCATGGTCGAGCTCCTTGCCAACCTAGACCTCGTCATCAAGAACAGTGCCAACCTTGGGGTTGTTAATGATGAGGGAGCAAATGTTCACCTAGATTGACGATGTGGACTCTAACTCTGATGACATGTCATGAATTTTCCCAGTCGCCAATGCCACAAGACCGGTGGCTCCGGCACCACGGTGATAGAGATCTCGTCCGACAAGGAGTAGTAGTAGTTTATTTATCTTGTTTTAGATCATTTTAGTGTTTAAGTATGATATGCTTATGTTCAATGTGATAGTATTGCGTAATTATGCAATGTATCCCGTCTAAATTTATATGAAAATTTGAGCATTTTGGTGGGTCATAGATGGGGTTGTCTACGGTAGTGTAAAAGTAAAGTAGAACTGTTTTGGGCTGACTGGCATTTGATGGCAACTAGTAATTAGTAACGGTACATTGAGTACAACATGAGGTGATTGTTGTGTGAAGACATTTGGTTCATATTTTGATGAAACTAATTATAATTCTCTTGATTCAACACAGATAGATGCGATAGAGGAAGAGGTGGATTCCGTAGTGGAGTCTTTTACGAAGAAAGGGTCAGGAAAGAATAAGTAGCAGGTGTATATGGAGAGTAGAAATTCGGTGCCCAGGCTCATCAGCACCTTCGATGATTTTTTTTAAACAAATACTAGAAAAAAGTTAATAAATTCCAATTTTCTTTGCATGGTAGATAATTTGGTGTGTGAGGTGCGTTCCAAATTTCTGATCATTTGGACATCTAAGTAGCTCTCGGCAAAAAAGAAAAATTTGGGGTCTTTAAAAAAGTTTACTATTCATGTATTGTTGTGGCCCAATTTGTCTTTTTTATGGTTGGTTGACGGTCATTCATATTGTTGTATGTTGGAAATATGCCCTAGAGGCAATCAAGTCAAATGATTTTTTGTGTGTGTTTACGATGTTACTAATATAGTCCTTAAACACTATCAATAATATATATTGACAAGTGCGTGACTTGTATGTGAGACTATGCATTGTATGGTGTGTTCCAAATGGTCCCTGGTCAGTAGAAGGATGAGACCAAACTCGCACCCAACTAGACTGGCATACAACACAATAGATATCTTGATCTCACTCACCATGTAGCACTAGATTCTAGCCGAATAGCATGGACTCAGCGGGATTTGAGTTCAGCTCCTGGAAGTCCTAACCGGGCTCAGATAACTTGTCATGTCAGATAGGCCCAATGATGGGACCCAGCAAAAGGTCATCTATTAGTCTCAAGTATGACATGTGTTATGTGTCCAAGAACTGAGGTCGGTGCATGGACTCAGGACGATGACCGGCCTACTTAGGGTCAACCAAACATTACTCCGTTACTGAGCAGTTATAAATTTTGGTTTTGCACTGGTCCAAACTCATGCCATGGGATATGGTGAACTAAGAAATGATTTTCCCTCTCCGACTTGGGGATGTATACTATGGACGCCTCATGTGATCCTACTCGAATAAGCATGGCCATGTGACATGGATTAAGTGTTAATCCGGTTTCGGGTGTCGGTGTCTCATGATGAAAAAGAAGTTGGGCTGCACAAGAATGATCGATTCACCTTGAGCCCGGCAACATATCATGAGGCAAAAGGAACACACGTTGTACTAGTTCACCAGATCGGGTTCATCGAACACTTGGAGTTTACATGTCTTGCTAGAAGCAGCTACCAACTAGCCGAGTTGGATGTGAATCTGACTCGTGGCCATGTCTATATGAACCTAAGGGGTTGTGTGCTTAAAGAAAGGAACCCATGAGGTCAGATCCAACTTTGCAGGTCGGATGTGATCCAACCTAAACTTGGGTCTTGGGATGAGTAGATCCTGGGTCGTAGAGTCCTAGTGGGACTCATGTGTTGACTATTCTAGTGAGACCAACACTGTCTTTGAATCTCATGTGGTAGTGTTTGATGTCGCTCTTTTCCTAAGATGGTCTCAGAACCTATATTAGAAGGCATTCGCAAGTATTTTTCATTCATAGTTTGTGTTTGGACATTGAGTGCTTTAACCTCTTATCTAACATTTGTTGGGCAGCCCTTTCTGAAATACACCAAAGACTTACTATTATTAATGATTTGTCCGGAAGCCTAAGAGTAAGACTGAAGAAGGTTTGACACCTATGTCTCCCCTGAACGTTTGCCTTGAAAAACAACAGGCTATCATCTGCAAACAACAAATGGTTAACAGGCGGCACCGATGGAGCCACTTGGATTTTATTGAGCCGAGACAATTGATGTCTGGATTTGAGGAGGCCTGAGAGGCCCTCTGCTACTAACAAGAAAAGGTAGGGTGAAATTGGTCTCCCTGCCGAATACCTCTGGTGGGTTTGAACTCATCAAGCTTCTTGCCATTGAATAAAAATGAACAAGTGATGGAGTTAACCATACTCATTACTATAGAAGCCTAAATGTTAGAGAAACCATGCTTGAGCATTATTGCTTCCAAATATGGTCACTCAATTCTATCATATGCCTTTATCATGTCCAACTTAAACGCACAATGGCGGTGTTTCGGAGCTTTGTTCTGCTTCATAAAATGCAAACACGCATAGGCCACAATTATGTTATCTGTGATGAGACGCTCAGGAACAAAAGCGGACTGTTGCGATGAGATGGTCTCAGGAAGTACCACTTTCAACCGATTAGCAACAACTTTGGAAGCAATTTTATAGAGCATGTTGCAAAGACTAACGGGGCGAAACTTGATCAATGAGGTGGGATTTCTTACCTTTGGTATAAGAACCAAATAAGTTTTGTTAATGCTCTAAGCACTCTCTTCCCCTTCCACAATACGCAGGATTGCCTTCATCACCCCATCTCCACAAATACCCTAGTGCTTCTGGAAGAAGTGAGCTGGGAAGGCATTAGGACCCGGGGCCTTCGTAGAAAAAATTTGAAACAGTGCAATCTTTTCCTTCTTTTTTAGAGATGGACTACTCGAATGTTGGACAGGTGAAGCACTAATGGACCAGAGGGTATCCTCATGTCATGTTCCATTAGTGGGGATAGAACTAATGGACCGGAGGGTATCCCCATGCCCTGTATCTTTCGGGGATTGGATGGAGGAGAGATTTTAGGCAAGTGCACGAGCGATGTATTAGAAATGTATTAAAAATTATTCTGCATGTATTATATTCATCATGTATAAAAATGTTCTTCATGTTTTTCTAACGATGTTTATTGTGTATTGAAAAAATGTTAGTCAGTTGTTTAGAAAATGTTCATTGTGTATTCAAAATGTACCAAAAATCATTCCTAGTGTATTATAAAATATTCATCATGTTTTTCTAACGATGTTTATTGTGTATTCGAAAAATGTTAGTCGGTTGTTTAGAAAATATTCATTGTGTATTCAACATGTATCAAAAATTATTCCTAGTGTATTACAAAATATTCATCATGTATTAAAAATGTTCATCATGTTTTTCTAACTATGTTTATTGTGTATATAAAAATGTTAGTCAATTGTTTAGAAAATATTCATTGTGTATTAGAAATGTTCGTTAAACCATAAGGAATTTGGAAAATCTACATGAACAAGTTCTGTCTTATTGATATCATTTGCATCATTTCCAGAAGCGATATGAAAAAAAAACACAAAATATGCTCTATGCGACTCGATGGGGTTCACGCCACTTTCAAAACTATTCCTTAAACTAAAGGAATGTAAAAAATTGGTCTAAAAGAAAAAGTTTCGCCTAATTCATATCCTTCCAATGGCATAAGAGCATCTCCAACATGCACACAAAAACTGCTCCGCGCGCTAAAATTCGGGTTTTTTGGGCGCTAAACAGAATTCCGACGAAAAAGCACAAAATAATTCATCCAACGAGCAGTTCACAACTTTCTACGTTATACAATTTCAGGCTAGTGCTGCCGTTCTAAACCAGCGTACAAAATAGTTATTCTACAATACGTGTGTGTGAACTCTTTTCAGAATTTTTTGAAGTGCGGAAAAATATTTTTGATGATAAAAAAAAATAAAGGTCTCCCTTTTCGCTTGCTAGCGATCGGCGGAAGAAAAGCAGCCGCACATTTTTCCACAGACCATTCTCGCTTGTTTGGAGGCTGCATAAGGAGTCTTTTTTTTTTGAGAACCACATAAGGAGTCAATTTTAGAATAAAAGGAGATACAACATGGTACCACCTTCAGATGATGGACAACAAAAAGCGGCCAATTGCATGCATGCACAGAAACCAAACTAATGAACCTAGTCGGATATCACACTCGTTCGCTGGGACCCATTTCTCTCCATGACAGCCGATCATCATACTGAACGCACCCACTTGGCCTGTAAACAGTTTTAGCTCTAAGAGCATATATGCTCCAAGAAATCATCGTCAGTCAAATATCTCCTGGGCTTCAATTTTGCTGTGTTGTCTGCAAGGTTCGGTCAAAGGTACACCATTAGCACAGAAAACCAAATACTGTGAGATTGAATATCTTCATCTTATTCTACTCCACAGGCCAATTTTTTAGATCCAGCACCCATTTATGAATATTCGAGGTAAGAAACCAAATAATGTCGACAGGTATGCGTGCACCCTCTGGTCCACACGATTCTGAACAAAAATGCAAAAAATACGGAATTGCAATGTCATGCAAACATTTTGAATCCTACAGAATTGAATTTGAAGAAATGCTTGTTTGATTGTATCATAGACTGGGGGATGAGGGTGGGGAGGTGGGGAGGATGATTCTTCCCAAGAAGTTTGAGTCAATGGTATTTTTTCTATCAAATGTAGTGCAGTGGAATGCTTAGGAAAAATCCTATGGTGTACAATCCTACAAATCAAAGAACCATCATTAGGAGAATTTCCCAAGGATTTCAACTGTCCAGAATTCCGACTAACATCCTTTGAAATTTGAATCAAAGAGGACTTGCTTGCACGAAAGCGCAAACATTGGAAGTCCGGAAGCATGAAAAAGATTCAAGAAAAAACTGTGTGAACTCACTGCTCATCCTTAGAAACTCGGTAGTACTTCTCGGCAAGCTGCCTCTGACCAATAAGCTGAACAAACCGCTCATCATGGGTGATTACAATCAGCTGGAAGTTCTCCTGGCCTTTTCTGCTTTCCATTATTCTATGGCACACACAAGAGACTCAGTTAATGGTAGAATAAGCTCCAAAATGATAATATAATTGCCATGCCTAAGGTTTACCTCAATAGGGCAGCAGCTAGGCTCTCCGCATTCGGCCCGTCAAGATTGGTGGTTGGCTCATCCAGAGCTAATATGCCACAATTCAGACAGAATGTCTCTGCCAGTGCCAGTCTGATTATGAGAGAAGCAAGAACCTGAACAGCAGTGGAGATAACTTTGAGATATGATTCTCCATGTTCAACAGATTCATAAGGTCATGCTACCACAGTTATTGGTTCAAACAAGACTGCAAAGAAGATGTTACTACAGCAACCGAAGTTTACCACGACAAAAGAAACCAAAAAAAAAAGTTCACCTTCTGACCAGCACTGCATCGTCCTCGCATTTCCAGCTCAGCACCACCATTTTGCATGACAACCTACAAGATGGTTCAAACAGGCAAATGTAACAGCACTCCAAGCAACTCGGTTACTCAAACGTGTAGCTAATTTAACTTACACGATAGCTATATGGTCGAGTGCCTGCACCCTCAGAGTCAGAACTGATGCTTATGCAATCAATATCTTGGCCTCTGTATGTCTGCTGCCACAGTTCCTTTATTATTTTATTTATCTCCTCCATTTTCATGGTATGGAACCGCATAAGAGCCCTACAGAAATACAAGTGTGCCATCGTAAAGAAAGTTTAAGATGAAGCGCTGAAAGGCTAAAGAAGGATTTACTAGCAGAAGGGAGCATCCATATATTCTGGAAGGGGTAATTTTTGCCTCAACTTTCAGTGAAAGGTCAGATTTGCCGTTTTGCCGTGAAAGGGTACTCACTTATCCAAAGCAGTATAGTATTGGTCCAAGTCCTTATTTGCCATCTCAGTTGTCTGCGACCACATCAGTTTTCTTATCAAGTAAAAAGATCAGAAAGTTGGAGAAACTGAACCTGGAATATCATGCCACCTACCTTAAGTTGGAGAAGTTGGTTAAAATATCTCTTCTCAATATCCTTATATTGTGTCTGTTTAAGCTCAAGTTTGTGCTTTGAAATATTACTTTGGTAAACAGGAATTGTTCCTTCACACCTACTCCCTCCGTTCCAAATTACTTGTCGCAGGTATGTATGTATCTAGATGTATTTTAGTTCTAGATACATCCATTTCTGCGACGAGTAATTTGAAACGGAGGGAGTATTATACTGTAAGGATTGCCAAAAAAAATCAAATATCAAGGTGTCAGCCATATGTGATACAGTTTCACACTAAGAAATAGAGTAAAATGCATGGCGTGTCCTTGAACTTCCAAATTGTGTCACTTAGATGCTTGTACTATGAAATTGCTCATTTTAGATTTTTTGTGCATTACGCAAGTCAATTAGGTGTGAGGAGGAGGAGGAGGTTAGCCTTGATGGCAAGGCGGTACCCCAGAAGGACACCTTTCGGTATTTGGGGTCAATGCTGCAGGAGGATGGGGGTATTGATGAAGATGTGAACCATCGAATCAAAGCTGGATGGATGAAGTGGTGCCAAGCTTCTGGCATTCTCTATGACAAGAGAGTGCCACAAAAGCTAAAAGGCAAGATCTACAGGAAGGCGGTTCGACCCGCAATGTTGTATGGCGCTGAGTGTTGGCTGACTAAAAGGCGACATGTTCAACAGTTAGTGTGGCGGAGATGCGTATGTTGAGATGGATGTGTGGCCACACGAGGAAGGATCGAGTCCGGAATGATGATATACGAGATAGAGTTGGGGTAGCACCAAGTGGAGAGAAGCTTGTCCAACATCGTCTGAGATGGTTTGGGCATATTCAGCGCAGGCCTCCAGAAGCTTCAGTGCATAGCAGACGGCTAAAGCGTGCGGAGAATGTCAAGAGAGGGCGGGGTAGACCGAATTAGACATGGGAGGAGTCCGTTAAGAGAGACCTGAAGGATTGGAGTATCACCAAAGAGCTAGCTATGGACAGGGGTGCGTGGAAGCTTGCTATCCATTTGCCAGAGCCAGATCTTATGGGTTTCACCTCTAGCCTACCCCAACTTGTTTGGGACTAAAGGCTTTGTTGTTATTGTTGTTGTTGTTGTTGCACGCAAGTCAATTAGGCCAGGACATCTGATGACTCATTAATTTACCATAAGGACTATCACATGCATTTTCATATTACCAGGACCTAGGTGACACACCTCTGAAAGTTGAAGATTGGACATGCATTTTTACTCTTCAGAAATGTATAATATATGTACTATCTGGTCAAATGTATGTTCATGATTCCCTAAATAGGTATAAGAAAAGAATGGCATTTATTACATGCAACTTTGTCAATTATTTGGAACGAGAGAAACACAATACCTCTGAAAGAAGCCTCTCCTTCTCTTGAGCATGCCGCTTATGATCAGCTCCTATAGTGGATTTGCTGCCGATAGAAAGCACATTTTCTTCAAGTAACTCGATATCATGAGCAAGTCGATCCACTTCAGCCTTTGTTTTCCTGTAGTTCAGATTGTCATCGATGTTTCTTTTCAATTGATCTTGGCTCCGCAATAGCTGTTTGCTCTTGTCAAGCTCAACCGAGATGTCTTGCTTTCTTGCCTCACATTTCTGTAACTGAGACAGGGATAGGGTATGCCTTTCCTGCAGTTCATTAAGCTTCTCTACTTTCTTTGCATCCAGGTACCTGAGAGGGATTTTTTTAGTCAAAGTAAGTGGGAAAGGTGGGACAAATTGAAAGAGAAGGAGTGGAAAAAATATATACTCTTTGATGCGTGTGTTAAGGGTTCCAAGTGCATCTATTTCTTGCTGGAATCCCCTTTTTCTTTCAGCCAGCTGATCATACTCCTGATCAAGCCTTTCCTTCAAAGCTTTATGCTCTTGCAACAAGCTTTCTCTCTCTTTTGACAATGGAACAAGAGCCTCTTCTAAATGCTGCATCCATAAGAAATAAACATTTAGCATGAATTAGATCATCGTGCACAGGTGCAACAGTTACAGTGTCATTGATGCACAAAACTAGAGATATTTATCCAAAACCACCATAGTTGGGGCTAGGTAACAACTTGGTACAACATTTGAGCCAAGGTAAGAGGAACGACCATATCTACGTCTAACGAATAACGAAGAGCACTGATTGTCTGGTAAGCTCACGAAAACAGCGAAACTGACATGTTGGGACCCACCTGCCAGGCTGACGTGGCAAAGACCAAGCACAAAAAAAGTGTTGACCAGGTGAGGTGGCAGATGATTTCTATGGCATTGCATCGAGCAGCTTGTGGGCGGCCGACCCATCTCTGCCCATGCGAGCCGAGAGCTCCATGGACATGGCAGCCGAGCCCCTGCTCAAGCTAGCCCAGGGCCGCCTCAGCCTGTTCCCCGCACGCCATGAACCCTCGAAGCCCACTGGCGCCCCCGCCGGCATGGACGGCCGAGCCGAGAGCTCCATGGCCACCATGGCCACGGCAGCCGAGCCCTGCTCGAGCTAGTCCATGTCAGGATCTCCTTGGGTCTGACAGCCCAGGGCCGCCTCACGCCTGGTGTCGGCGTGCTGGCCTGCCAGCAGGGCCAGCGAGGAGGCGCAGCTCCCACGCTGCCTCCTGGACACGGCGACGGCGGCGGGCGGCGCGACGGAGTTCGCTGGCGAGTCCGCCATGGATGACGACGGTCATCTTCTTCACGCCTGGCGTCGGTGCGTCCGAGCACGCATGCGTGCTCAAGGTGAGCCACTCGCCCCTTTCCCACTTGCCCGCGCCGCCGCGTATGCCAGCTTCGGCAAGGTGGTCACCGCCTTGGTAGGAGGACATGAAGAGCTGTGTGAGCCGGCGGACGGGATGGAGGCGTCCGGCCCGCCGTTCCTCTGGTCACTGCTCCGGCGTGCCCATGGCATGCGTGCCTTCCTCAGTGACCAGAGGATGAACGCACAAAAGGTGCTCGATGGAATGCTCCATAGAAAAAATGTTGTGAAGAAGATGACCGTCTAGTCATTGACAGGTGGGGCCTGCATCTCATTTGACACATCGGCCGGTCAAACTTATTTGTCTTCACCATGTCAGCCCGACAGGTGGGGCCAACTTGTTAGTTTTGTTGTTTTCGCGAGTTTATCAGACAATCAGTGCTCTTCCTCATGCCCTGATTGAAATGTGGTATCAAGTTGGTACCCTAGCCCAACTGTGGTGGTTTTGGGTAAATATCTCACAAAACTACAGTACATAGGAGTGCAACAACAAGAATAATGAGATCATGCCTTCAGGGTTAAAATCTAGACCATCTGTCACAAGTATAATTTGCATGCACCCAGTACTTCTCAAAGTTGGTAAGTGAGCTATAAACTGATCAAACTAGTGGGTGGCCTTTAATATTACCCAGTTCCATATGAAAAAACATTTGGAATTGAGTCCAGTATTAATGCTCCCCAATTCACAAGTCATCCAAACAACAGAAATAGAATTGTGGACAAATCCATTTCAACCTGAAATTGAATGGAAGACCCAATACCATTGACCTAATTCAGTCCCAACATCCAGACAGACCCAGAGACTTCACTCCGGTACAGTATTTCAGTAGAGAAACTATTAACCAGAGAAATGGAAGTTCAGTGAATGACGAATACCTTCTGATCTATGATCAGTTGCTCTTTTTCCTCGGCAAAAAGTACCAAATCTTCTTCAGCCTTTTTGAACTTCAGCAATACACTTGAGGCTCTTAGTTTTTCTTCCCTAAGAGCATGCCACCGCATCTGAGCATTTGACAGATCCTCGCTAAGTATTTTTTGCTGATCCCTGAGATCGTCCACTTCACTAATCAATGTGTCCCTGCCAGACAGATGTGTAAGCAGACCAGCATACTTGAGCCTCCAAGAGCAAGTCATAAAAGAAGTAAGAAGAATAAGCTAATTCAATTGTTTCATGGTTGACAGATTGAATATTTAACATTTGAACGCACTTCGCATATGTTTGATTGATCACCAAAGCCAACCCTGAGGTCATTCGAGCTTTTCCTGGGAGTATGGCATCGGTTACATACTTCAGCGCCGTAGCGCTTGGTATGAGCCTCGTGGAACCAATATTTCATCAATGACCAATGTCTTGGCTCTGGCTTGCATAGTGTCAAACATACATGCCAAATTGCCAATGCTCTTTAGCCAACTCTAGTTCATTTTTCTCGCCAGCATTGACCAATAAATGGATATACATGGAAATGGAAAGGAGAACACAAAAAGGCAACGATACACTACATGGCAAGTTTGGTCGGATAATGTAGGATGGTTGGGATGGATCATGGGTAATAATTTCAGTGTTCCTATTAATTTCCAAAGGTTACTAGAATTAAGTTGTCTGAAGAACTATTTTCTCAATTCCCAGGCAGAGGATCTTATAATTCTGGGGTAAATCAAAAACCATTACCTTGCCCTCTGCACAGAGTTCAGCTCCAACTGGATTTCCTCGACAGATTTAACACCTTGGCCACGAGAATCAAGCTTATACTCAAGATCTTTGACTTGTGGTTCTAACTCCTGTATTTCTTGCACATGCCTGTTGATAGTATCAACTGGATGTAACAAGACTTCGACTCCATCCCTGTCCATTTTAACTTGAGCAAGAGCACTCACAAGCTGCAACGTATCAATCATACAAGTCACAGCAGAGCAAAATAGAGAATACGTCATAAATTATGTTTATAAATAGATCCTACATTTACTGTTGGGTAACTAAAAGTGAATATCCATGATTTCTCAGGAGACAGCGGACCTGAACTGTGTTTGCAAAAGGTTCAAGTAAGTTTCTCAAATGACAATGCTCCTATCAACCAGACCATTATATCAATTACCCAAAGTAACATCACACAATGTCGAAGGGCTTAAGCTTAAGAACAGCCCAAACAACCATCATACGGATGTGACCTAGGAGATTTGCAAACAAAATAATTTACCAACCCTCTGAAGAGGATGAAGCATTCTGTGGCCTCTTCCCAAAGAGCATAATATCTACACAAGTGCACTTGTACATCCGTATTATAAACCGATTTACTACAACTTGACACTTGACGTAGATAGAGGATAGCTAGAATTATGCCTCGGGAGTGGAGAATCTTTATTAGGACACATAGTAGAGCTAAGAAACACAGGTCATCTAAGGTATTATGTTTGACTGTCTCTATCTTTATTTTGCGTATGAGAATAAATAAATAAAGTGGTGTCGATTGTGATGACTAACGTCTTCGAATATCTGCGCCTTCTCACTTTCACCTGCCAAAAGTTGTTCCAAATCCTTCTCTGCTAAAGGTATGGTCTCTTTCCCCAGTTTCACATATTCATCATAACCACATGGAGATTATCCAATTGATTGAAAAACTCTTCAGCATTTGATAATTCGATTGCCAGTACATTCAGGCGCTCTGCGGTACTTGTACCTGTAGTCCTTTGCTGAAAGATGCACCAGACAACAACATCAACAGAAAGAAATCATCCAGCACAAAGTAACTCTAAATCAAACGAAAAAGGTAGCTATGTTTACTAGATCATCCACCTTCTTCACAAAGAGGTCCTCTTCATCAGGTGTGAAAGCACGATCACAGCAAGGACACTTGTGCTGCTGGCGGGCCACTTTTTCAAAAGGTTCATACATTTGCCGCATTCCCTTTGCATAATTGTACGTACTGCAAATAGGAAGAAAGCTTTGAATCTGGGCATCGAAAGAAGATGTGGCTTAAAGAGATAGCTACAATTATGGATACCTACTTTGTTTGTTTATCTCTGTCGTCCATGGCATCTTTCAGAATCTTGGGGTAAGTGTTGATGTCAACAGATACCTTAGTAATGGGTTGAAGTTTCGAATTCAGATGGTTTCTTTTTGCTGCATGAAAGGTAACATTTATGGAATTCAGATGGTTACCCTTGATCCCTATGTAGTGCTAGTTGGAACAACTAGAAGGTCCATACTACACCATGAGACAAAATCAAGCATGCCCAATAGTCCAGTGTGGTGCATTGTCCAATACATTGATAATCAAAATGGATCTTTCACATACTTTGTTTACTTTCACTTTATTCTGGATAAGAATGTAACCGTAGGTCAGGGAAATTATGTCTAAGGAACAATTTCAACTGCATACACTCTACTTAGTTGGCAGTGAACCCGTCATTGTCCCAGCGTACCAACTCAAAATGATGGAATGATAATACATCTTAAAAGGAAAAGGCGAGATATAGTGTGCACCTCTCAGATTTTGATTTTCTAAATTTCATACATAGTGGAGCTTTTACATGTCAAAAAAAGCATCATC
This sequence comes from Triticum urartu, assembly GCF_003073215.2. Classification (NCBI taxonomy): domain Eukaryota; kingdom Viridiplantae; phylum Streptophyta; class Magnoliopsida; order Poales; family Poaceae; genus Triticum; species Triticum urartu. The sequence continues at coordinate 523,910,009 of NC_053023.1, forward strand.
AACTTTGTATGAAATAAGCAAAGCATGCAGCGGTTGTATCCAAATTTACCGTCCAAATCTTTTTGGAGCTTTGACAAGTGGCTTCTAGCAGCAGAAATTTTCATTTGTGCCAATTTCAACTGCTGTTCCGCTTCCAGAGATTTTGAGCTCAAATCATTGTATTCCGCGTCTACAAACCTGAGTCAAGCAGAGTTTCGTGGTACCATTAACAAACAGTAGCAAAAAATACAAAGTTCCACATGTGGTATAATCTGTAAGGCAGCATGAAAGCATGACAAATTACTACTCCCTCCGTCCCATATAATATAAGAGCGTTTTGACACTACAGATTGCTAGTTGGGTGTGTCGAGTCAAATGCAACATTTTTATGTTCCCCGTATCAGGATGGAGTCTTGAAAGAATGGGATGCGGAGGCCTAGACGCCACATTAACAGACTAGGCCCTTGAAATACACATCCATGTGAATGTTTACAGCAAACCTGTATGCTTAAACTGGATACATACACATGCGTACATGATTGATTAAACTGTACCTGATTAGAGATACTACTACTGTTTTCACTAACCACCAATGGCTTGAACAGAAAAGATCAATTGCATCAAAGAAAGTCAATATATTACAGCTTTACATAAGTAAATTCATTTTGATCATACGGGCCGAAATAGGACATGTCATGTACTAGGAAATCACTGAGAAAGACGAGTAAGCATATCAATAAGGCACTGTGACACGAACCCAAAAGTTTGAGTAATCTCCTTCTTGACATCCTTCTCATAAGGAAGCCTCCCCTTAAGAACACTTCTAAATTTGTCCTTGTGTTCATCATATCTGCATTTTATAATCATGTTATTTCAATCTTCGTAATGGAAGAATTGGTATTGGAATATAACCAACTGTAGAACCATAATACAGATAGAAATTAAAAGGGGAAAGGAAAGAAGTACATCTTTTTAAGTTTCTTCTTGCACTTTTCCAATTCATCCTTCTTCAGTTCTAATTTTACTCTGTCATCAGCATCAGTAGTTATGTTATCTTTCTCCCGGTGAAGTGCTTTTATCTTGTGGTCCAAGGCATATATCTCTGGGCGCTTCTGACTTATAATCAAATCGTAGTCTCTTTCTCCCAAGGCAATTGTCCTCTTCTCGACCTCAATTTGCTATTCAAATCACAATGGGACAACTTACTTATTTAGAATTAAGAGTGTTAAACTTAGAGAGAGAACAAATTAACCTTGCAGACCAGCCAAGTACAGCTATACATCGATAGATATATCCAATGGACAACGATAGTTAGGTCAAATAAATACCAAATGCCGATCTCTTTCATCAATACGGGCCAGATTATGCTTTGAAAGCTCCATCTCTGCAGCATCTCGTTCAGTCTCTTTATCTTTCATACGCCTTAAAACACCTATCTGGAAAGTGTTTAATATATCATATCAAAAAATGGTATCTGATATATCAGTTACAGAATATCATATGCGTGCAAGTCCTCCATTACTAACCTTAGATTCTTTCTTAGATTGTATCTGGCCATCAACTTCAGAGTAGCGAGCATTTACTTTGAGATAACGTCCCCAAAGAAACTCTAACTGTGTCTCATTAGATTTCTGCTTAAGAAAAGGAACTTGATTACTAAGGGACATACTTGATAAGAATGCACGTTTTCAGCATTGACTCATTCCTAATTAATTGCATGTACTTGCACGGATGCATTGAATAAAGGCTAAAGCAAGCAACCTTGCATGAGCATATCAGACGGTCATGGAACTGCTGAAACGCCAAACAAAAATAGGCAGCGAAATGACTCCCTAGAAAATGTTTGGTACTATTAAAAAAATCAGAAAGTTCTAATGGAAGTGTTTACTTTTGCGACTAAATTCCAAAAAATATGAAGAATAGGCATTATAACCTTCTTTTCCTGCAAATCGTCCTCGAGATTCGATAGTCTTGCTTTAGTCCTGTATGTAAGGTTCGCGGCAATATCATTAGTAAAAGGAGCATCAAGAATTGGCCCGAGATTATATTTATTGAATATCTTTCTGATGGCTGAGTCTCGTTCGTGCTTGACCGACACGTGAGCCTGAAAACAACATATTTGTATTTAACCTCGTACCACAGTGCCCACTATTATTAAAGAAATGGTCAAGCCATTCAGAAAAGAAAAGGATTGCAGCATTACATCAGCTTCTGCCTGGAGCTTCCCTATTTGACGTGTTGAATCATTGATGGTCTCAGATAGCAGAGAGATTTTTGTATATTCATCATTCATCTTTCGTTCAAGTTTACCGATTTTCGTATACAGTATCGCAATTTTTTCTTCAAATGTTGTTTGCCACTCCCTCAGTTCCTCATCGGTATCTAAATGAAGCAAGGTAAACTGTCGCTATGCTGTGAAGGAGCCATTAGAATTACTGGCATGATGAGGAATTGCTGACCTTCATTTTCCTCAGAAAGGGCAGCATACTGTTGCTGCTGAAGTGTTAAATATGTACTTCTAGCTGTTGCCTTGGTGCTAATTTGCTCCTGAAGTCTCCTCAAGTCCATGATACTTGTTTCGGTACGACGGATTTTGTTTTCGACAGCCTGGATGTTTGTTTTCAGGTCCTCCATTTGAGTTTTTAAGGCATCTGACTTCTCTTGATCTTGCGCAATACTGTCCTGAAGCTGTGAAAGTAAGGGAACTAAACTAGCATTAAAAGCAGCATACCCTTTAAAAAAATTAAACTAAACTGCAGCGGAAGTGTAGAACAGATAGATCTTCAGTGCACAGTTCAGTGTGGCTGCACATGAATACTGACATGAGCTGGGAAATGCACTAATTAGAAAATGAGCTGGGAAGTATGACAACGAAAGAGTAAAGGCAACAGAAATGAAGTAGTCTACTAGGGTAATGTGAATTGTGAAGTGTTGTAATGAATCGCTGTCACCTTATGACAGGGATGTTATTTGTATATCACATATATATCCCCCATGGCAGTAAGCCAGTAACACAACAAAAATTAGAATTCTACAATCATGAAGATACAAATTACCATGTATGATACGCATGCTTGTGCGTATTCTAGAAAAAGATAAAAATTACCCTGTATACTTGATCTTTAAGAGTTTGAAGGTTCTCCAGCTTTAACCTAAAAGTCTTGATTTCTTGTGCTTGGTCCTTCTGAAGTTTCTTTATGACTTCGAGAGCTTTGGTATAGCTGTACATTAGATTTGGAAATTAAGGTAGTGAGAAGCTAGTTTTGACATCAGCCCCACACTCCCACAGAAACATTAACCTCCATAAAGGTGGAGACTACACCATCTTAAACATATTGCAACAATCAAATAAGATGGCCTTCACCGGAGCTTCCAAATTATTGAGTAAATAGTAATGCATTCATGTACCGGGTAGCAGAAAAGATGTCGTCAAACTTTTTCTTAAGTGTTGACGGGTCCTGTAACGGCCAATTGGATTCGTCTTGGTGCACAAATATAACATTATCCAATATAGCCTTCGAAACACCCATTAAGGCTGGAATCTCCCTATCCATATCAGCACATTTGTAGCTGAGACAAACCTTCTGAACTCAACAAGAAAAAACAATCAGTGAGGATATGAGTTTATATCAGCAGTATTCTCTAAAAGCTGATAGCCTTCTAGTGATACACAACTTAAGTACCCTACTATACCGGTACCACTTGGAATCAATCAAAGAACAGCTGTGAAAAATCTATTGTGCAGATTCAAAATTTCCGTTCTCAAGATTCTAATGAATTGATTTTTTTAATGTGTATATCTATCAGTCTACTTGAAGTTGTGGATGAATATAATGTGTAAAAAGCAGAGGAGTGTTCTAGAGAAGACTTTCTATGGCCAGACGCAAGCACAGCAAGGAACAGAGTAAATCGTATGCCCTTTCAGGTATTGGAAAATTTACATGGTTCACAGGACATGTCAATGGTCTAATCCTTTTGATATACCTCTGTCCAAATGGGGTAAAATATTATTTAGTTTCTCCTTCAGTATACAGAGACATGTACAGCAATAGCAAGTATCAACTACAATAGCCAAGAGGTGCTTGGTATGTTCAGTAACTCATACTCCCTCCGTAAAGAAATATAAGGGTGTTTAGATCACTACTTTAATTGTCTAAATGCTCTTATATTTCTTTACAGAGAGAGTATCATATTAATGATACTCGAGTTAGAAACAGGAGCAGATGCAAGATTACTTTTTTAGATTGCACCTAGTGTCATGAGCCGTATTTAAGTACATTATGGCAATATAAATAATAAACATCATCTTTATAGTTAGAAAAGGGGACCTCGCCCGTGTGTGGATTTATGGTCTGGAGGACGCTCTCGATTGCCTTAAACTCCATCTTTGACGCCTTCTGGGTAAGCTGGAAAGAGCGGATGCACACCACATCCTTTCCTGCTGCTGTCTTAAACCGCAGCTTGATCTGCCCTTTCGTTTCGGTTTCACCTGCCACCTGAATCCCAGGCAAGCATGTTTAAAAGTAAGAATCGAAAACAAAATAAGTACAAAACAGGAAAATAGTAACAGCCTTAAGATAGTGCTGTATTACCTTGGGGTCATGGACGAAGGTGTGGCCGGAGCGGGAGTTGGGGGGCAACTCGCCGGTGCAGGACAGCTTCAGGCACTCGATGATCGTCTGCGGGAATCCAAAAGAACCCAAGCCATGAATGTGCTACGCCACACAGTGGAATATACTACTAGGATGCAGTAGATTGGATTGGTGGGCATTACAGTTTTGCCGGCTCCGTTGGATTCCTTTGGATTCTGTATGGACTTTGGGGATTTTGGCCTCTTGGGGTTTATGGTTTGGATTTTGCGCCGGTTGCTTCGCGTAATCGCGTGTCTTGCCCTGCGATTTATTTATTTTCTTGATTGAGATGGCGCCATTTCATCGTGCGAAGGAAGATTCACTTATTTTATTTATTTTTTAAACAGAGGCAAAAACTTTGCCTCATCTCATGATTAGAGGAGAAGAGGAATAAGATAACGGACCCTAAAAAAATGGAAGCAAAAAAGCCTACTCTCGCGACATGATTGAGCTCAAATATTTTGCCACGTGGAGAACACAATTTTTGATCTCCCCTTTAATGTTATCAACGACAATATAGGGCATCTTTATTGTGGAAGACCCTAGCATGTCTCTCTTTTCCAAACCTCCTATGCCACCAGCATGAGCAACGACAGAGACCGTCTTCCTCCTGTGGCCACGGCGATGAACCATCGCGTTCCACCAATCTTGGACCGAATTTAGCACTCCCAGAATAGCAATGGGAACCGATTTTTTCACGTTGTTTTTTACTTCAAATAGTTTATTTTAATAAAAATATTCAGTTATTTTAAAAAGATTGGAAATTGGAAAATTGTTGACGAATAAAAGATGTCCGTTAACTCAAAAAATATTCACGAATTCAAAAGGTGTTAAAAATATTTGCGAATTCCAGAAACGTTCATGACTCAAAAAATGTTCACGTACTGAAAAGAATGTCCATGGATTCCAAAAATACACACAAATTCAAGAAAAATTGTTCATGGTGAATTAAAAAAAATCTTTGTGGATTCCCAAAATGTTCATGAATTCAAAATATGATTGTGGTAAGAAAATGGTCACGAATTCAGAAATGTTCGTGTATTTGAAAAATGTTTCCGAATTCACAAAATGTTCACGAACTTGAAATATATTCGCGGTGAATGAAAAAAATGTTCACAGATTAAAAACAATATTTGCGCATTCAGAAAATGTTTGTGCATTCCAAAAATGCTCGCGAATTGAAAATACCATCCTGGCTGATTCAAATACATATTCACGAATTCAAAAAAATGTTCACGGATTCAAAAAACACAAAATCATAAAAATGTCTGTGAACTCAAAAAATGACTGCTAAGTCAATACATTTTTGTAACTTAAAAGGTATTCGAGAATTTAAAATATTTTTAGTTTTTTTTTCATTTTTTGTAAAGCATTAATGAATTGGAAAAGAAAATGAAAGAAAAAGGAGAAGAAAGCACAACGAAATTAGAAAATAGAGTCGAAAAACCGACAAAAAAAAGCCTGGAAAACTGGCTGTGAAAACAGAAAGAAAAGAAAAAATAACAATTCAAAGCTTCCCTAAACCGATGCTGGAAACATTAAAAATATGTTTATGGATTCAAAAAATGTTCGCGGAATCATTTTTTTTGCAAACTAGCAAAATGTCCACAAAGTCAAAAAAAAGTTTGTGAACTTAAAAAATATTTCCGAATTTAAAATATTTTTTTCCAACAAGTATTAATGAATTTTGAAAGAAATAGAGAAGAAAGGGAAACGAAATGAAGAAGAAACAAAAAAACAGAGAATAAAATACCGATCAAGAAACCCTGAAAAACATGTTTAGGAAACAGAAAGAATAAAAAAGTAAAAACCATCTAGAAGCTTCCAAATGCGTAGTGTAGGTATGATATGTGGGTTTTTTCTTCCCTTTTTTTCACACTGCACAAAAATCCCAAAGATGCCCAAAACATGTTTACAAATTTTTTTAAATTCAAAAATTCAAAATGTTTGTGAATTTTGAAAGTGTTGAGGAATTTGAGAAACTAGTCATAAATTTAGAAAATGTTCATGAATTTAAAAGAAACCACGATTTTGAAAAATGAAGGTGAATTTGAATAATGTTTTTTGAATTTTTAAAAAAATCACGAATTTGAAAAAAAAATTGAATTGGAGAATATTCACAAATTGTTAAGAAATGTGGTTTTAAAGAATGTTCAAGGCTCTAAAAATGATTAAAAAATGGAAAATTGTTCTTGGATTTGAAAATGTTCATCAAATTCAAAAATAAGAAAGGACAAGAAAAATGGGATAAAAAGGAAAGGAAAGGAAAGGAAAGGGAAATCTGAAAATAAAATTCCTAAACAGAAAAATGATGAAGAGAAAAATAGAACAAAAATAAAGAACGAAACCTTCGACAACCTTTACCGAAAAAGGCTTTCGCCCTGTTTTATTGATAAAGCAAACCACCACAGCCACAATGTGCAACACAAGTTCAAACCGCACGCGCGCACACACACACACGAAGGCTCAGTACAGACGAACACACACAGAGTATAAAAGGGTTCTGCTGAGGGCACAACTCAACAAGCACTAAAAAAGAAAACACAAGTTGTAGCACATGCCACAAGGGTCTAATCCCACTCCGAGGGTGGTGGGGGGAGCGGCGGCACCAAGTGGAGAGACATCAAGCAGAGATTTGCAATGATGATATTGATGGCGTCTCGGTCCGGGGGGTGGCTAAGCGACCGCCAAACCTACGAGCAACGACACATTTTGAAAATCGCGTCAGTGGCATGGCGCAGGGGAACGCGTTGGATGACAAGACGATTGCGGACGGTCCAGAGCGTCCGTGCTAGGACCCCTGTGGCCAGCCACGCTATGTGGTGTGCGCGGTGGGGAGTGGCCTTGATTTTCTCGAAGAGGTCGGGGAAGTTGGTGTTGCACCAACGCCCACCCACGACATCTCTGAAGCAGCTCCACAAGAATTGTGCCAACATACACGTGAAGAAGATGTGGTTCGAGTCCTCCTCTGTCCCACATAGAGGGCATAGGCCGTCTCCAGGGCCATTTCGCTTAAGCACCTTCACGCCAAAGGGAGCACGGCCTCGGATCCATTGCCACAGGAATATCTGAATCTTCAGGGGAGTCTAATCTCCCAAACCTGCGCAAAGGGCGCCGGGGTAGGCGTTGGCGCAATGGCCGGGTAGAGCGATTTGATGGAGAACCGTCTGAAGGGATCCAAGCGCCAAGAGATTATACGAGTCTCTATCAAAAGAGTCTCATGCCCCGCTTTATATATAAAGCAACGATCATACAAATACATCCATACAACACTACAATACAATACACGCACACAAGGCTAGATACAAGGGTGTTAATGAACAAGTACACTACCCATAACTCTCCAAGCAAACTACACGAGGAAGCCGCTTGAAGTCTCCGGAGCTCTCAACCACCGTAAAGAGACGGAGTCGAGTACTCCAAGGTGGCGCCGTCAAGAAGGGCACGACACAGGAACGCCGCCACCGCCTGATCCAAGGATCAAGGTTTCCCTCAAAGCAATATGAAGGACGAAGAGTAACTACGACGACGCCTTCAAGAAGGAAATGACGTCCATAGGCGCCGCCATTGTGGCGACCGAGAGGGGGAGGCCTTTGGAGTGCAAGTATTTTCTGGCACAGAGGTGTCAGAAGTAACGTTTCATTTATTCAATCTTTTTTTTTGGAAAAACATTTTTTCCAATCTTACTTCACAGTCAACCTCTGTCGTGCAACCCAATATAAGGAACCAGGTAAGCGCGTGTCTCTATCTATACTAAAGCAGTTTTATAGATATCCTGGTGATGTGCACTGATTGTCGCTTTCACGTTTGAATGGTCGGTGCAGACTGATAAGATCTAAGCTGAGCACAACTCTGCAGAAGAAAGCAACACAAGCAGGTTGCCACAAGTTATGTTCCGTAGGAACCCATAAAGAGTAGCTTCGACGTCGAAGAAACCTTCTTCCTTCAGATCTCACGCCATGGCGGTCCTCATATCCTCCGTTGCCTCCAAAGCCTTGGCGCTCTACACTCCGGGGATTTCTCGGCATCGAAGGAGCACAGTTTCATTTGCATCGGCTCATCGCCCGCGGATCCTTGCCATGAACTTCTGGGGCGCCAACCATAACCTGCCGATCAGGAGAGCAACACAGTAAGTGCCTTCTTGTTCTTAGGATGCGGTTACTGTACAAGATCGTTCAGTATATTTCACGTGTTGTTTTCAGAATCCCTGCAGCTGTTCCAGGCCCAGAAAGTTTGCCAAGAGTAAATCTCCCTATGTCCAACATGCCTTCATGGTGAGTGCAGAGGGGTTACGGTTGCTCTTGTTTCGTCGATTTCCTTCTCACGTTCACAGGCTATGTGGTTCTCTCAGGATGACCTTGGTCGTCGGTGCAGTCCTTGTTGCGATACCTATTTACAGAAAGATAAGAGCATTGGAAGGTAAAATCTGAATCAGATATGCACGACTTCTGTACATGTTACCTGTCGATCTTAGCGTGCATTTTCATCTCAACTTGTGTCTGTGGTTGTAATTATAAATCGCATTTGTAGATAAGGTGGAGAAGACGGCAGAGGTGGCGGTCGAGGTAATCGACACGGTGGCCGAAGCTGCCGAGAAAGTCGCCGGCGAGGTGGCCGAGGCGTTCCCCGAAAATGAAGGCCTCAAGGAGGCAGCGTCCAGGATCAAGACCGTCGCCGATGCGATCGAGGAGGATGCCGAGTTAGCCGAGGCCCTAATCCATAAGGTTAGGTTGATTGCCTAGTTTATTACTTGCACGTTTTGGCTTCCTGTGAATCCAAAGCTGAAAGTTCCTCAACGTTTACACTACGGCAGCTGCTGATGTTCAGTAGTGTTGCTTAACTAGGTCATGGCGCAGCCGTGCAAGTTACCGGCCGTTCCATGCTATATCCGCAAGTTAGAGATGCGTGTTGACTTCTAGAGTTATAGGGACAAGCATGTTTTTTTTGCGGGTAATAGGGACAAGCATGTTAAGCAGCGTTACTACACTACTTGTGTAGCGGATATCCAATTCGGCTCCGGATAGCATTTGCTCCTGCGTGTTAAAAATGTTTCTGCAAATATTAAAAGACCACGAAGAAAAATTAGACATGTACATGTCCATGTCTAAATGTTATCTGCAAATGCCCAGGGAAAAAGCCCAATCATTTTTAACTTGTGCAGAAAATCAGGTTGAGTGCCCCATTTTTGGCACTTCTAGACCACTGAATCTTGTTTTTTTGGCCGACCAAACAAAATTGTCCAGTTTCGCGTGAAAAATGTCAAGCACGCATTGGACACTACAAGAAGATGTAGAAACATCAGACTTCTTTAAATTTGTTTGACATTCATTCTGAATTTACTGTTCATTTGCTCCGGAGGGCTAAAACGTCATGCTAATAGCATTAGATGGCAGCTAGTAAATGTGATGATATTTGTTTTTATGTAGAGGGTATAAATGAAACTCTCTCTATCTTTCCTGGTTAACGCAGGTTGATGAGTTAACGAAAGAGGTGGATTCCGTGGTCGGTCCTATCATCGACGTGGTCATGAAGGAGAGTGGAGAAAGAGGAGTCGTAGATGAAGAACCCAAGAGTAAAGAATCGGACAACATATAAGAAACATGTCTTACCGGCAAACAAATATAACTAGTCGTCAACCGTGCATCTGCATGGGTGTATATAACTATATATACAATGTCGATAAATAACCAGTAACAGCTCAAGTTCATCATTATCATTTGGCCCTTGTCTCATAGTCATGAGTTTTTGTTTCAGTACGGAATTCTAGAAAACGTATATATTGAACTGATTGTGTTTACAAAGAGGTAAATACACGAGATACCTTAGAGCATGTTGGTTTGATGCCAAAAATTGGCATGTCAATATTTGACAAATGCCAAATGTTGGCTAGTAATTGGTTGACTACCAATTTTGCTTGCTAAGAGCATCTTCAGCCGTTGCCCCCCCCTCCCCACAGGAGGCATAAAAATCGTCGCCTAGGGGCGAGCCGGCGGTATAATCGGTTCTGAGGGCGGTTGGGCACCCTGCCGTCGCCCCCAGGCGCCGATGTCGGCCCAGTTTTCGGCCTACTTTCGGCGAAAATTGACCCGATATCGGCGAGAATCAACCCATATTCAGCGTGGTACGGCATGAATTCTCAACATAAATAATTTTTTTATCACGTAGTTCATCACAGAAAATCAATAGAAATCAAATAGTTCAAAAAATAGTGCAACAAAAAATAGTTCAATACAAATTATATAGTTCAACAAATAAAAACTCATATTTCATCACACGTCGAGTTAGGCGTCGCCCTTGATTCTCCATAGATGCTCCACCAGATTCTGCTATAGTTGTTGATGCACCCGTGGGTTTCGGATCTCCAGACGCATATTGAGGTAGGCAGTCCAGGTTGCCGGTAGCTGGTGATCAACTTGGGCAAAAGGACCCTGCTTGTAGTATGGTTCGGTGTCAAACGCTGGCTCTTCCTGCTCGCTCTCAATGATTATATTGTGCAAGATGACACAACAAGTCACGATCTCCCACATTTGATCTTTCGACCAAGTCTTAGCAGGGTACCGGACAACAGCAAATCGAGATTGGAGCACACCAAATGATCGTTCGACATCCTTCCTGCAAGCCTCCTGAACCTTGGCAAAATGGGACTTCTTGCCTCCTGGCACAACGTTTGAGATAGTCTTCACAAATGTCGACCATCTTGGATAGATGCCATCAGCTAGGTAGTACCCCTTGTTGTACTGCCGCCTATTGACCTTGAAGTTCACCGGAGGAGAATGACCTTCGACAAGCTTGGCAAAGATAGGGGAGCACTGCAGCACACTGATGTCATTGTGAGTTCCTGACATACCAAAAAAGGAGTGCCAAATCCAGAGGTCCTGTGTGGCCACCGCCTCAAGTACCACACTGCAACTGCATTTGGCGCCTTTGTACATCCCCTGCCAAGCAAATGGGCAGTTCTTACATTTCCAATGCATGCAGTCGATGCTTCCAAGCATCCCAGGAATTCCTCTTGCTGCATTCTGTGCTAGGATTCGAGCAGTGTCTTCCGCATTGGGTGTTCGCAAGTATTGCGGTCCAAACACTACCACCACTGCCCAACAGAATTTGTAGAAACACTCAATGGTGGCGGACTCGGCCATGCACCCATAGTCGTCGAGTGAATCATCGGGAGTTCCGTATGCAAGCATCCTCATTGCCGTCGTGCACTTCTGAATTGAGGTGAATCCAAGTTTGTCGGTGCAATCCTTCTTGCACTTGAAGTAGTTGTCGAACTCCCGGATGGAATTCACAATCCTGAGGAAAAAGCTTTCGGCTCATCTAATAACGACGCCGAAATACTTTGTCGCCGTGCAGTGGAGCGTCGGCGAAGTAGTCGGGGTAGAGCATGCAGTAGCCTTCAAGACGATGCTGGTTCTTTGCTTTCATCCGCCCCGACGCCGAGCCACCTCGCCGCGGCTTTTCATTGCTCACCAGCAGGTCGGCGAGGGCGGCGAGGACCATGAGATGTTCCTCTTCCTGAACGTCGGCATCGGCTTCCTCCTCCAGCAGCGCAACGAGCGCCTCCTCGTCGTCCGAGTCCATTGCCGAGGTAGGCAAATCGCCGAACACCTTGCGGGCGAGGTGGGCGCACACCCGCCGGTACACTGCCCCTCCGCGGCCGAAACGCCGAAAAAATCGCCCAAACGGTGGTGGAGAGGCTGCCTTGGCGAAACCTCTACTCTTTTTCCGGCGGGGAATGGCCTATCTAGCGGTGATGGGAGGTGGGCGACGCCTGGATCAGCCGGGTGGCGGCCGAGCGGCGGGGGTGGGAGACGAATCTGGACGATAGGCTTGACTTTTTGCCCAACGGTGTGGGCCAGGCATGCTTTTCCCTTGCTCCAGAGCCCCCGAGCGCCCCCAGTGCGCCGGGTTCGGCTTGCGATCGCGCCCAAAAATAGGCCGAGCCGACAGATTTCGACGTCCTGAGACGCGACTGGGACGTTTTTTCGGCGCCGACGCGGAAAAAATCGCATGAGGGCCTATTGAGGACACGGCTGGAGATACTCTAACCTCATAAAAACTTGCCAACTTTTCATTTTTGTCAAATGTTGACTTGCCAAATATTGGCAATGCCAGATATTTGTATCAAACCAATTATCTTAGAACTTGCGTGCGGCGGTTAGTTTGGTGCACAAACTTGTAAAATGTGTGATTCTAGTTCTTAAACTTGTGCGGGCGTGCAAATATAATCACATTTCGCATTTGTGGATGTATCCGCTGCCTGCGTGGCACACCAGCGTGACCAGGGCCCGCTGTCAGTGGCTGATAGCGGTGCATGTGATGTCTATTTTTTTTCAGAAAGACCCATGGATTTTTTTTAACTGGTCATTGGCTGAGTTCCACATCACTGTACGGTGTAAATAAAATTAGGCAGGAAAAATAGGCCGGGTGATAATTCAACCAGTTTTTTTTAGCAAAGATAATTCAACCAGGTGACCTGATGCACTAACGCGGGCATCCTAACCACCACACCTGACAATTCTTCATGCCTAATACTGAACTACCGAGATATACTCCCTCCGTCTCATAATATAAAAACGTTTTGCCATTAGTCTCATTAGACTAATGGCAAAAACGTTCTTATATTATGAGACGGAGAGAGTATATTCTTTAGTGTAAAAGTACACATTAAAGATGCATTTTATAAATGAATAAAAAAAGAGCCGGGTTAACCACCAGACAAGATGACAGTTGATGTCTTAAATGAGATAAATTTACTTTTTAAACGAGGCTGGGTGAATATTTTTCAATTCATTCAATAAATTAGGTTACATTCATTCTGAACTATATTTTCTTTTATCTAGGTTTACAAATTCAAAAATATTTGAATTCAACAAAAACTCTGTTGATTTGTCCAAAAGAAACTTACCTTTACATTCATTTTGAACAATATTTTCTTTTATCTAGATTATTAAATATAAAATATTCAAATTCAAAACAAAATCATTGATTTGTCCGGAAAATTTACATACGTTCATTCTGACATATATTTTCATTTATCTAGATTTTTAAATTTTAAATTACTTGAATTCATACAAAAACTTTATTGATTTGTCTGAATCAATTTACGCACATTCATTTTACACTATATTTTCTTTTATATAGATTTTTAATTTAAAATTATTCTAGCTCAAACAAAAAATTTCTGATTTGTACTAAAGAATTATGAAACTTTGATCATTTCAAGGGTGAGTGATTTTTTTTGGATGGTACAAAACTTTCTTTTAAACTAAAAGAACATTTTTGTAGATTGTATATTTTTTTCAAAATGTTACGAACATTTTTCTGAAATACGTGAACATTTTCAAAATGCAACATACATGTTTCTAATTACACAAAAATATTTTTTATAATGTTTATACATTTTTTAAAAAGATTACGTACATTTTTTGTAATGCATGATCCTTTTTAAATGCAACAACCATCATAATATAAGTTCTTTTCTTACATAGAACAAAAGATATGGCAACAAAAGAATGTTTATCCGGATATGATATTGGGTTGCCTTAGAGCAACTCTAGCAGACCCCGCAAAGCGCCCGGCCCGCAAAAATTCCCGCGAGTATACGGGCTCGGGCCAATTTTGCGGCCAGAACAGACCCCGCATACTCGCCCGGCCTGCAAAAACTTTTGCCGCAGCCCGCAAACCGCCCCCCCCCCCAACCCCCCCCCCCCCCCCCCGAGCGCTATAAGTGCGGTTCCGCAACCCTTTTGCAGGTCCAAACCCTATCCCCCGCCGCCGCGAGCCACCCGATTCCCCTTTCTCCTCTCCCAATTTCTCGCTGCCGGCGACCCTCCGCCCCGCCTCCAGCCGCCATGTGGGGGTGAATGTGGAGCTCCGGACACGGCTCCGGCAGCAGATTCGACCGGGAGAGGGACCCGGAGCGCGAGCGGCACGTCCGGTCCGACGGCGCGAGGAAGCGCGGCGCGCGGAAGTGGACCAACCGCGGGCTTTCGCCGCCGGCGAGCTTCGACCGCCGCGAGACGGTGGAGTAAGACCGCCGGCGTGCATCGTTCTCCTCCGCGCGTTCTTCGTACGCCGGATCCTCCTCCTCCTCGGCCGTGGGCTTCCTCCCCGTGAAGAGGGAGTGGTCGGACGAGGAGGAGGAACCAGAGCCGCTGGCACCGTTCGCCTTCGTCCCGGTGAAGGAGGAGCCCGAGGAGCCCGCTCTGCTCGGCCGCCATGGAGTCATCGGGCCCGAGGACTACATCGCGGAGTTCGACGCCGTCATCGCCACCATCACCGAGCGGAGCGTGCGCGAGGAGGAGGAGCGCCGACGCCATGCCGAGGAGCTCGAAGCCCTCGAGTGGCGGCAGGCGGTCGCCGACAACGTCGCTGCCAATGAGAAGGCGGACGGCGCCGCATCCGCAAGGAGCAGTCGGAGAAGTACATCGATCTCTGCAGCTCCGGCGAGGAGGATTGAGCGTCTGGCTTCTCTCCGGCGTCGTCCAGTTGTCGCGACCTCGCCGCCGTCAGATCCGACCCCCTAGTACTAGTTTAACGTAGTATGTAGTATAACTAGGCTTGTAGTTTGTGATGAACTATGTAGTATGCCATGAACAATGTAGTATGTGATGAACTCAGTTCGTGCAATTTCTCCCGCGAAACAATTTTTTTCAAATTATGCAGGTTTAGATACGGGTTCTGCTCGGCCGCATATGTTTTTGACCCGCAAAAACGATTTTCGTGAACCCGCAAACGCATTTTGCGGGTCGTATTTTTGCGGGGTCTGCTAGAGTTGCTCTTAGACTGTTTGTTAGCTCAGGTACGAGGGACCACGAGGTCACAGGATAGAACCAGGGAGCTATAAGCGTGCAAAATGAACATTAATTATCATTGGTCTGGAAACCTTGTGTCATAAAAATAAATATATCTTGAATCATTTTGCATGGATAAACTTGGAAGAAACCAACTTTTGAATTGAAACTTCACATATCAAAAAATGGTGACTAAACTGTATAAAAGTTTAAGTTGCCTATAATTAGAGGATCCCAACTTTTACATTTTTGTATTTCAAAAAACAAAATAGTGTGAGAAGCATAAAATAGCTTAAGGGTCTCTTTGATTCAAAGGATTTTTAAAGTAATTATGTTGAATATTGAAAAAATGAATTTTGAAGGATTCTAATCCTTAGGATTTTTCCTATGTGGATTATTTAATTTATAGGATTATAATTCATAGGAATTTTCCTTAGGATTCATCTATACTGGTATTCATATGAAACATTCCATCAATTTCAACCTTATGCAAAAAACTAATGCTATTTCCTCGTACTAGTAACCTTAATATTTGCATGTATGCAGTCATAATGACACTAGCTACTTTCTCCACTCAGTTTCCTTGCATGCATGTTGCATATTAATGATTCGGTAAACATAAAGAAAATTTGGCTTGTCAAGTATGCATTAAATTTTACCTTGATACCTGTAATTTGAGTTTGTGACCTTCTATATAAAAATGGAGGGAATACATTTTTTTTGCATACAATCAAACGCCCATACAGATCATGTAGTATTGAAGATGGCATGCCACTCGATTCCAATGATTTTCTTATTCTTAGGGCCTCTTTGGATTACAGGAATATGAAACCATGGGAATATGAAAAACGTAGGATTGATATGTCACGTATCATGAAATCCTACAGGATTTCAAAACATAGGAATCCTGCAATTAGTGCCTTTGAATGGTGCACAAGAAATAAACATATAGGTTTTAGAGGTGAGAGAGAGAGGGAGAGAGGGAGAGAGAGAGAGAGAGTTAGTGAGAGAGAGAGAGAGTAGATAGAGATGGTGTGAATGTGTATTGGAAAATTAGATGATGTTTGACCTCATGTTGGAATTCCTATAGAATAAAGCGCATAGGAAAGGATTCCATTGGATTTGGAAACCCCAATCCTATGATCCAAAGGACTTTCGTAGGCAAAAATTCATAGGATTCAAACTGACTGAAATTTCTACAAAATCCTTCAATCCAAAGAAGTCATTATGTTTTAAAGATCGTGTGAATCAAAATGGCTGTAAATTGTAATATCTCTTTGAGATCTAACAAAAGTTATTTGAAGGAAACAATGCTCTAGCAGTATGTGCGAAAGATGGCGAAGTAACAAGGGGTTCACATGGACCTATAAAACACCGTTCAAGAAAAACATCTACCTAGCAACCAATGCCGCTGAAATTTTTTGCCGTTGCCGCCAACCTTTGTTGGGGAACGCAGTAATTTTTAAAAAAATCCTACGCACACGCAAGATCCATCTAGGTGATGCATAGCAACGAGAGGGGAAGAGTGTTGTCTACGTACCCCCATAGACCGTAAGCGGAAGCGTTATGACAACGCGGTTGATGTAGTCGTATGTCTTCACGATCCGACCGATCCTAACATCAAAGGTATGGCACCTCCGCGATCTGCACACGTTCAGCTCGGTGACGTCCCACGAACTCTAGATCCAGCTGAGTGTCGGGGAGAGTTTCGTCAGCACGACGACGTAATGACTGCGATGATGAAACTACCGGCGCAAGGCTTCGCCTAAGCACTGCTACGATATGACCGAGGTGGATTATGGTGGAGGGGGGCACCGCACACGGCTAAACAATGTCAACTTATGTGTCTATGGGGTGCCCCCTTCCCCCGTATATAAAGGAGTGGAGGAGGGGGAGGGCCGACTGAAGGAAATATGCCCTAGAGGCAATAATAAAGTTATTATTTATTTCCTTATTTCATGATAAATGTTTATTATTCATGCTAGAATTGTATTAACCAGAAACATAATACATGCGTGAATACATAGACAAACAGAGTGTCACTAGTATGCCTCTACTTGACTAGCTCGTTGAATCAAAGATGGTTAAGTTTTCTAGCCATAGACATGAGTTTTCATTTGATTAACGGGGTCACATCATTAGAGAATGATGTGATTGACTTGACCCATTCCGTTAGCATATCACTTGATCATTTAGTTTGTTGCTATTGCTTTCTTCATTACTTATACATGTTCCTATGACAATGAGATTATGCAACTCCCATTTACCGGAGGAACACTTTGTGTGCTACCAAACGTCACAACGTAACTGGGTGATTATAAAGGTGCTCTACAGGTGTCTCCAAAGGTACTTGTTGGGTTGGCGTATTTCGAGATTAGGATTTGTCACTCCGATTGTCGAAGAGATATCTCTGGGCCCTCTCGGTAATGCACATCACTTAAAGTCTTGCAAGCATTGCAACTAATGAGTTAGTTGCGGGATGATATATTACGGAACGAGTAAAGAGACTTGCCGGTAACGAGATTGAACTAGGTATTGAGATACCGACGGTCGAATCTCGGGCAAGTAACATACCGATGACAAAGGGAACAATGTATGTTGTTATGCAGTTTGACCGATAAAGATCTTCGTAGAATATGTGGGAGCCAATATGAGCATCCAGGTTCCGCTATTGGTTATTGGCAGGAGACGTGTCTCGTTCATGTCTACATAGTTCTCGAACCCGTAGGGTCCGCACGCTTAAAGTTTCGGTGATGATTGTATTATGAGTTTATGTGATTTGATGTACCGAAAGTAGTTCGGAGTCCCGAATGAGATCGGGGACATGACAAGGAGTCTCGAAATGGTCAAGATGTAAAGATTGATATATTGTACGACTATATTCGGACATCGGAAAGGTTCTGAGTGATTCGGGTATTTTCGGGGGTACCGGGGAGTTACGGGAATACGAGGAAGAAGTAATGGGCCTCATGGGCCAAGTGGTGGAAGAGAGGAGGCAGGGCGCGCGCCCCCCTAGACCAAACCGAATTGGACTAGGGGGCCAGCCCCCCTTTCCTCCTTTTCCTCCCTCTCCTTCCTTCTCCTTCTCCTCCTTCCTTTCCTCCTCCTAGTAGGAGTAGGAAAGGGGGAGTCCTACTCCTACTAGGAGGAGGACTCCTCCTCCTGGCGCGCCCATAGAGGGCCAGCCAGCCTCCCCCTTGCTCCTTTATATACGGGGGCAGGGAGCACCTCTAGACACACAAGTTGATCTGTTGATCTCTTCCAGCCGTGTGCGGTGCCCCCCTCCACCATATTCCACCTCGGTCATATCGTAGCGGTGCTTAGGCGAAGCCCTGTGTCGTTAGCAACATCATCACCGTCATCATGCCGTCGTGCTGACGGAACTCTCCCGTGAAGCTCTGCTGGATCGGAGTTCGCGGGACGTCATCGAGCTGAACGTATTCTGAACTCAGAGGTGCCGTGCGTTCGGTACTTGGATCGGTCGGATCGTGAAGACGTACGACTACATCAACCGCGTTGTGCTAACGCTTCCGCTTACGGTCTACGAGGGTACGTGGACAACACTCTCCCCTCTCGTTGCTATGCATCACCATGATCTTGCGTGTGCGTAGGAAATTTTTGAAATTACTACGTTCCCCAACAGTGGCATCCGAGCCAGGTTTTATGCGTAGATGTCATATGCACGAGTAGAACACAAGTGAGTTGTGGATGATATAAGTAATACTGCTTACCAGCATGTCATACTTTGGTTCTGCGGTATTGTTGGATGAAGCGGCCCGGACCGACATTACGCGTACGCTTACGCGAGACTGGTTCTACCGACGTGCTTTACACACAGGTGGCTGGCGGGTGTCAGTTTCTCCAACTTTAGTTGAACCGAGTGTGGCTACGCCCGGTCCTTGAGAAGGTTAAAACAGCACTAACTTGACAAACTATCGTTGTGGTTTTGATGCGTAGGTAAGAACGGTTCTTGCTCAACCCGTAGCAGCCACGTAAAACTTGCAACAACAAAGTAGAGGACGTCTAACTTGTTTTTGCAGGGCATGTTGTGATGTGATATGGTCAAGACGTGATGAGATATAAGTTGTTGTATAAGATGATCATGTTTTGTTGAAGTTATCGGCAACTGGCAGAAGCCTTATGGTTGTCTCTTTATTGCATAAGATGCAAGCGCCAAATAATTGCTTTACTTTATCGCTATGCGATAGCAATAGTTGCAAGAGCAATAGTTGGCGAGACGACCATGTGACGACACATTGATATAGATCAAGATGATGGAGATCATGGTGTCATGCCGGTGACGATGGAAATCATGACGATGCTTTGGAGATGGAGATCAAAGGCACAAGATGATGATGGCCATATCATGTCACGTATTTTGATTGCATGTGATGTTTATTTTTTATACATCTTATTTTGCTTAGTTCGACAGTAGCTTTATAAGATGACCTCTCACTAATTATCAAGGTACAAGTGTTCTCCCTGAGTATGCACCATTGCGAAAGTTCTTCATGCTGAGACACCACGTGATGATCGGGTGTGATAGGCTCTACGTTCAAATACAATGGGTGCAAAACAGTTGCACACGCAGAATACTCAGGTTAAACTTGACGAGCCTAGCATATAACAAATATGGCCTTGGAACACAGAGACCGAAAGGTCGAGCGTGAATCATATAGTAGATATGATCAACATAGTGATGTTCACCGTTGAAACTACTCCATCTCACGTGATGATCGGACATGGTTTAGTTGATATGGATCACGTGATCACTTAGAGGATTAGAGGGATGTCTATCTAAGTGGGAGTTCTTAAGTAATATTATTAATTGAACTTAAATTTATCATGAACTTAGTCTTGGTAGTATTTGCATATCTATGTTGTAGATCAATAGCTCACGTTATTGCTTCCCTATGTTTTATATGTGTTCCTAGAGAAAACTAAGTTGAAAGATGATAGTAGCAATGATGCGGACTGGGTCCGTGATCTGAGGTTTATCCTCATTGTTGCACAGAAGAATTATGTCCTTGATGCACCGCTAGGTGACTGACCTATTGCAGGAGCAGATGCAGACGTTATGAACGTTTGGCTAGCTCAATATGATGACTACTTGATAGTTTAGTGCACCATGCTTAACAGCTTAGAATCGGGATTTCAAAGACATTTTGAACGTCATGGACCATATGAGATGTTCGAGGAGTTCAAATTAATATTTCAAGCAAATACCCGAGTTGAGAGATATGAAGTCTCCAACAAGTTCTATAGCTAAAAGATGGAGGAGAATAGCTCAAGCAGTAAGCATGTGCTCAGATTGTCTGGGTACTACAATCGCTTGAATCAAGTGGGAGTTAATCTTCCAGATAAAATAGTGATTGACATAATTCTCTAGTCACCATCACCAAGTTAGTAGAACTTAGTGATGAACTATAATATGCAAGGGATGACGAAAACAATTCCCAAGCTCTTCGCGATGCAAAAATCGGCGAAGGTAGAAATCAAGAAAAACATCAAGTGTTGATGGTTGACAAGACCACTAGTTTAAAGATAAAGGGCAAAGGGAAGAAGGGGAACTTCAATAAGAATGGCAAACAAGTTGCCGCTCTAATGAAGAAACCCAAGTCTGGACCTAAGCCTGAGACTAAGTGCTTCTACTACAAAGGGACTGGTCACTAGAAGCGGAACTACCCCAAGTGTTTGGTGGATAAGAAGGATGGCAAAGTGAACAAAGCTATATTTGATATACATGTTATTGATGTGTACTTTACTAGTGTTTATAGAAACCCCTCGGTATTTGATACTGGTTCAGTTGCTAAGAGTAGTAACTCGAAATGGGAGTTGCAAAATAAACAGAGACTAGTTAAGGGTGAAGTGATGATGTGTGTTGGAAGTGGTTCCAAGATTGATATGATCATCATCGCACACTCCCTATAATTTCGGGATTAGTGTTGAACCTAAATAAATGTTATTTGGTGTTTGCGTTGAGCATAAATATGATTGGATCATGTTTATTGCAATACGGTTATTCATGTAAGTTAGAGAATAATTGTTGTTCTGTTTACATGAATAAAACCTTCTATGGTCATACACCCAATGAAAATGGTTCGTTGGATCTCGATCATGGTGATACACATTTTCATAATATTGAAGCCAAAAGATGCAAAGTTAATAATGATAGTGCAACTTATTTGTGGCCCTGCCATTTAGGTCATATTGGTGTAAAGCGCATGAAGAAAATCCATGCTGATGGGCTTTTGGAATCACTTGATTATGAATCATTTGATGCTTGCGAACCATGCCTCATGGGCAAGATGACTAAGACTCCGTTCTCTGGAACAATGGAGTGAGCAACAGATTTGTTGGAAATCATACATACTGATGTATGTGGTCTGATGAATATTGAGGCTCGCGGCATGTATCATTATTTTCTGATCTTCACAGATGATTTGAGCAGATATGAGTATATCTACTTGATGAAACACAAGTCTGAAATATTTGAAAAGTTCAAAGAATTTCAGAGTGAAGTGGAGAATCATCGTAACAAAAATAAAAGTTTCTACGATATGAACGCAGAAGTAAAATATTTGAGTTACAAGTTTGGCCTTCAGTTAAAACAATGTGAAATAGTTTCACTACTCACGCCACCTGGAACACCACAGTGTAATGGTGTGTCTGAACGTCGTAACCGTGCTTTATTAGATATGGTGCGATCTATGATGTCTCTTACCGATGACCACTATCGTTTTGGGGTTATGCATTAGAGACAACTACATTCACGTTAAATAGGGCACCATCTAAATCCGTTGAGACGACACCGTATGAACTGTGGTTTGGCGAGAAACCTAAGCTATCGTTTCTTAAAGTTTGGGACTGCGATGCTTATGTGAAAAAGTTTCAACATGATAAGCTCGAACCTAAATCGGAGAAGTAAATCTTCATAGGATACCCAAAAGAAAATGTTGGGTACACCTTCTATCACAGATCCGAAGGCAAGATATTCATTGCTGAGAATGGATCCTTTCTAGAGAAGGAGTTTCTCTTGAAAGAAGTGAGTGGGAGGAAAATAGAACTTGATGAGGTAACTGTACCTGCTCCCTTATTGGAAAGTAGTTCATCATAGAAATCTGTTCTTGTGACTAATACACCAATTAGTGAGGAAGCTAATAATGATGATCATGTAACTTCAGATCAAGTTACTACAGAACCTCGTAGGTAAACCAGAGTGAGATCCGCACCAGAGTGGTACGATAATCCTGTTCTGGAGGTCATGTTACTTGACCATGACGAACCTACGAACTATGAGGAAGCGATGATGAGCCTAGATTCCGCGAAATGGCTTGAGGCCATGAAATCTGAGATGAGATCCATGTATGAGAGCAAAGTATGGACTTTGATTGACTTGCCCAATGATCGGCGAGCCATTGAGATAAATGGATCTTCAAGAGGAACACGGATGCTGATAGTAGTGTTACTATCTACAAAGCTAGAATTGTCGCAAAAAGGTTTTCGACAAGTTCAAGGTGTTGACTACGATGAGAGTTTCTCACTCGTATCTATGCTTAAGTCTGTCCGAATCATGTTAGCAATTGCCGCATTTTATGAAATTTGGCAAATGGATAAACAAAACTGCATTCCTTAATGGATTTATTAAAGAAGAGTTGTATATGATGCAACCAGAAGATTTTGTCAATCCTAAAGGTACTAAGAAAATATGCAAGCTCCAGTGATCCATCTATGGACTGGTGCAAGCATCTCGGAGTTGGAATATACGCTTTGATAAGTTGATCAAAGCATATAGTTTTATACAGACTTGCGGTCAAGCCTGTATTTACAAGAAAGTGAGTGGGAGCACTACATCATTTCTGATAAGTATATGTGAATGAAATATTGTTGATCGGAGATAATGTAGAATTATTCTGCAAAGCATAAAGAAATGTTTGAAAGGAGTTTTTCAAAGAAAGACCTCGGTGAAGCTGCTTACATATTGAGCATCAAGATCTATAGAGATAAATCAAGACGCTTGATAAGTTTTTCAATGAGTACATACCTTGACAAGATTTTGAAGTAGTTCAAAATGGAACAGTCAAAGAAGGAGTTCTTTCCTGTGTTACAAGGTGTGAAGTTGAGTAAGACTCAAAACCCGACCACGACAAAAGATAGAGAGAGAATGAAAGTCATTCCCTATGCCTCAGCCATAGGTTCTATAAAGTATGCCATGTTGTGTACCAGACCTATTGTATACCCTGCCCTGAGTTTGGCAAAGGAGTACAATAGTGATCTAGGAGTAGATCACTGGACATTGGTCAAAATTATCCTTAGTGGAATAAAGATATGTTTCTCGATTATGGAAGTGACAAAAGGTTCGTCGTAAAGGGTTACGTCAATGCAAATTTTGACACTGATCCAGATGACTCTAAATCTCAATCTGGATACATATTGAAAGTGGGAGCAATTAGCTAGAGTAGCTCTGTGCAGAGCATTGTTGACATAGAAATTTGCAAAATACATACGGATCTGAATGTGGCAGACCCGTTGACTAAACTTCTCTCACAAGCAAAACATGATCACACCTTAGTACTCTTTGGGTGTTAATCACATAGCGATGTGAACTAGATTATTGACTCTAGTAAACCCTTTGGGTGTTGGTCACATGTCGATGTGAACTATGGGTGTTAATCACATGGTGATGTGAACTATTGGTATTAAATCACATGGCGATGTGAACTAGATTATTGACTCTAGTGCAAGTGGGAGACTGAAGGAAATATGCCCTATAGGTAATAATAAAGTTATTATTTATTTCCTTATTTCATGATAAATGTTTATTATTCATGCTAGAATTGTATTAACCGGAAACATAATACATGTGTGAATACATAGACAAACAGAGTGTCACTAGTATGCCTCTACTTGACTAGCTCGTTGAATCAAAGATGGTTAAGTTTCCTAGCCATAGACATGAGTTGTCATTTGATTAACGGGGTCACATCATTAGAGAATGATGTGATTGACTTGACCCATTCCGTTAGCATAGCACTTGATCGTTTAGTTTGTTGCTATTGCTTTCTTCATGACTTATACA
Organism: Triticum urartu; assembly: GCF_003073215.2. Classification (NCBI taxonomy): domain Eukaryota; kingdom Viridiplantae; phylum Streptophyta; class Magnoliopsida; order Poales; family Poaceae; genus Triticum; species Triticum urartu. The sequence goes on from NC_053023.1 coordinate 523,934,494, forward strand.
TGTTCTTATGACTATGAGATTATGCAACTCCCGTTTACCGGAGGAACACTTTGTGTGCTACCAAACGTCACAATGTAACTGGGTGATTATAAAGGTGCTCTACAGGTGTCTCCAAAGGTACTTGTTGGTTTGGCGTATTTCGAGATTAGGATTTGTCACTCCGATTGTCGGAGAGGTATCTCTGGGCCCTCTCGGTAATGCACATCACTTAAAGCCTTGCAAGCATTGCAACTAATGAGTTAGTTGCGGGATGATATATTACGGAACGAGTAAAGAGACTTGCCGGTAACGAGATTGAACTAGGTATTGAGATACTGACGATCGAATCTCGGGCAAGTAACATACCGATGACAAAGGGAACAACGTATGTTGTTATGCGGTTTGACCGATAAAGATCTTCGTAGAATATGTGGGAGCCAATATGAGCATCCAGGTTCCGCTATTGGTTATTGGCCAGAGACGTGTCTCGGTCATGTCTACATAGTTCTCGAACCCGTAGGGTCCGCACGTTTAAAGTTTCAGTGACGATTGTATTATGAGTTTATGTGATTTGATGTACCGAAGGTAGTTCGGAGTCCCGGATGAGACCGGGGACATGACGAGGAGCCTCGAAATGGTCGAGATGTAAAGATCGATATATTGGACGACTATATTCGGACATCGGAAAGGTTCCGAGTGATTCGGGTATTTTCGGGGGTACCGGGGAGTTACGGGAATACGAGGAAGAAGTAATGGGCCTCATGGGCCAAGTGGTGAAAGAGAGGAGGCAGGGCGCGTGCCCCCCTAGCCCAAACCGAATTGGACTAGGGGTCCGGCCCCCCTTTCCTCCTTTTCCTCCCTCTCCTTCCTTCTCCTTCTCCTCCTTCCTTTCCTCCTCCTAGTAGGAGGTAGGAAAGGGGGAGTCCTACTCCTACTAGGAGGAGGACTCCTCCTCCTGGCGCGCCCATAGAGGGCCGGCCGACCTCCCCCTTGCTCCTTTATATACAGGGGCAGGGGGCACCTCTAGACACACAAGTTGATCTGTTGATCTCTTCCAGCCGTGTGCGGTGCCCCCCTCCACCATATTCCACCTCGGTCATATCGTAGCGGTGCTTAGGCGAAGCCCTGCGTGGGTAGCAACATCATCACCATCATCACGCCGTCGTGCTGATGGAACTCTCCCGCGAGGCTCTGCTGGATCGGAGTTCGCGGGACGTCATTGAGCTGAACGTGTGCTGAACTCGGAGGTGCCGTGCATTCGGTACTTGGATCAGTCAGATCGTGAAGACGTACAACTACATCAACCGCGTTGTGCTAACGCTTCCACTTACGGTCTACGAGGGTACGTGGACAACACTCTCCCCTCTCATTGCTATGCATAACCATGATCTTGCGTGTGCGTAGAATTTTTTTGAAATTACTACGTTCCCCAACACCGACCCCTCTATGGCGCGCCCAAGGGGAGTCCTACTCGCACCGGGAGTAGGATTCCCCCCCTTCCCTAGTTGGATTAGGAGAGGAAGGAAGGGGGAGAGAGGGGGAAGGAAAGGGGGGCCCGACCCCCCACCCAATTCGGATTGGGCTTGGGGGAGCCCCCTCCTAGGCTCCCTTCTCCTCTCTCCCACTATGGCCCAATAAGGCCCATATACTTCCCGGGGGGTTCCGGTAACCTCCCGGTACTCCGGTATATTCCCGAACTCACCCAGAACCATTCTGATGTCCAAACATAGGCTTCCAGTATATCGAACTGAGACTCATCTCTGGTCAATAACCAATAGCAGAACCTAGATGCTCATATTGGTTCCTACATATTCTACGAAGATCTTTATCGGTCAAACCGCATAACAATATACGTTGTTCCCTTTGTCATCGGTATGTTACTTACCCGAGATTTGATCGTTGGTATCTTAATACCTAGTTCAACCTCGTTACCGACAAGTCTCTTTACTCGTTCTGTAATGCTACATCCCATAACTAACTCATTAGTTACATTACTTGCAAGGCTTATAGTGATGTGCATTACCGAGAGGGCCCACAGATACCTCTCCGATACACGGAGTGACAAATCCTAATCTTGATCTATGCCAACTCAACAAACACCATCAGAGACACCTGTAGAGCATCTTTATAGTCACCCAGTTATGTTGTGACGTTTGATAGCACACTAAGTGTTCCTCCGGTATTCGGGAGTTGCATAATCTCATAGTCATAGGAACATGTATAAGTTATGGAGAAAGCAATAGCAACAAACTAAATGATCATCATGCCAAGCTAATGGCTGGGTCAAGTCAATCACATCATACTCTAATGACGTGATCCCGTTTATCAAATGACAACTCTTTGTACATGGCTAGGAAACTTAACCATCTTTGATCAACGAGCTAGTCAAGTAGAGGCATACTAGTGACACTCTATTTGTTTATGTATTCACACATGTACTAAGTTTCCGGTTAATACAATTCTAGCATGAATAATAAACATTTATCATGATATAAGGAAATATAAATAACAACTTTATTATTGCCTCTAGGGCATATTTCCTTCAGTCTCCCACTTGCACTAGATTCAATAATCTAGATTACATTGTAATGATTCTTACACCCATGGAGTCTTGGTGCTGATCATGTTTTGCTCGTGAGAGAGGCTTAGTCAATGGGTCTGCAACATTCAGATCTATATGTATCTTGCAAATCTCTATGTCTCCCTCCTTGACTTGATCGCAGATGGAATTGAAGCGTCTCTTGATGTGCTTGATTCTCTTGTGAAATTTGGATTCCTTTGCCAAGGCAATTGCACCAGTATTGTCACAAAAGATTTTCATTGGACCCTATGCACTAGGTATGACACCTAGATCGGATATGAACTCCTTCATCCAGACTCCTTCATTTGCTGCTTCCAAAGCAGTTATGTACTCCGCTTCATATGTAGATCCCGCCACGACGCTCTGCTTGGAACTGCACCAACTGACAACTCCACCATTTAATAGAAATATGTATCCAGTTTGTGACTTAGAGTCATCCGGATCAGTGTCAAAGCTTGCATCGACATAACCGTTTACGAGGAGCTCTTTGTCACCTCCATAAAAGAGAAACATATCCTTAGTCCTTTTCAGGTATTTCAGGATGTTCTTGACCACTGTCCAGTGATCCACTCCTGGATTACTTTGGTACCTCCCTGCTAAACTAATGGCAAGGCACACATCAGGTCTGGTACACAACATTGCATACATGATAGAACCTATGGCTGAAGCATAGGGAATGACTTTCATTTTCTCTCTATCTTCTGCAGTGGTCGGGTATTGAGTCTGACTCAACTTCACACCTTGTAACACAGGCAAGAACCCTTTCTTTGCTTGATCCATTTTGAATTTCTTCAAAAAATTATCAAGGTACATGCTTTGTGAAAGTCCAATTAAGCGTCTTGATCTATCTCTATAGATCTTGATGCCCAATATATAAGCAGCTTCACCAAGGTCTTTCATTGAAAAAATCTTATTCAAGTATCCTTTTATGCTATTCAGAAATTCAGTATGATTTCTGATCAACAATATTGTCATCCACATATAATATCAGAAATGCTATAGAGCTCCCACTCACTTGTAAATATAGGCTTCTCCAAAAGTCTGTATAAAACCATATGCTTTGATCACACTATCAAAGCGTATATTCCAACTTCGAGAGGCTTGCACCAGTCCATAAATGAATCGTTGGAGCTTGCACACTTTGTTAGCACCTTTTGGATCGACAAAACCTTCAGGTTGCATCATATACAACTCTTCTTTAAGATATCCATTAAGAAATACAGTTTTGACATCCATTTGCCAAATTTCATAATCATAAAATGCGGCAATTGCTAACATGATTCGGACGAACTTAAGCATTGCTACGGGTGAGAAGGTCTCATCGTAGTCAACTCCTTGAACTTGTCAAAAACCTTTCGCAACAAGTCGAGCTTTGTAGGCAGTAATATTACCGTCAGCGTCAGTATTCTTCTTGAAGATCCATTTATTCTCTATGGCCTGCCGATCAATGGGCAAGTCAACCAAAGTCCACACTTTGTTCTCATACATGGATCCCATCTCAGATTTCATGGCCACAAGCCATTTTGCGGAATCTGGGCTCATCATCGCTTCCTCATAGTTCGTAGGTTCATCATGGTCAAGTAACATGACCTCCAGAACAGGATTGCCGTACCACTCTGGTGCGGATCTTACTCTGGTTGACCTTTGAGGTTGGGTAGTAACTTGATCAGAAGTTTCATGATCATCATCATTAGCTTCCTCACTTACTGGTGTAGGAATCACTGGAACCAATTTTTGTGATGAACTACTTTCCAATAAGGGAGTAGGTACAATTACCTTGTCAAGTTCTACTTTCCTCCCACTCACTTCTTTCGAGAGAAACTCCTTCTCTAGAAAGGATCCATTCTTAGCAACGAATATCTTGCCTTCGGATCTGTGATAGAAGGTGTACCCAACAGTTTCCTTTGGGTTTCCTATGAAGACACATTTCTCCGATTTGGGTTCGAGCTTATCAGGTTGATGTTTTTTCACATAAGCATCGCAGCCCCAAACTTTAAGAAACGACAACTTGGGTTTCTTGCCAAACCACAGTTCATAAGGCGTCGTCTCAATAGATTTTGATGGTGCCCTAATTAACGTGAATGCAGCCGTCTCTAAAGCATAACCCCAAAACGATAGCGGTAAATCGGTAAGAGACATCATAGATCGCACCATATCTAATAAAGTGCGGTTACGACGTTCAGACACACCGTTACACTGGGGTGTTCCAGGTGGCGTGAGTTGCGAAACTATTCCGCATTGTTTCAAATGAAGACCAAACTCGTAACTCAAATATTCTCCTCCACGATCAGATCGTAGAAACTTAATTTTCTTGTTACGATGATTTTCCACTTCACTCTGAAATTCTTTGAACTTTTCAAATGTTTCAGAGTTATGTTTCATCAAGTAGATATACCCATATCTGCTCAAATCATCTATGAAGGTAAGAAAATAATGATACCCGCCGCGAGCATCAACATTCATCGGACCACATACATCAGTATGTATTATTTCCAACAAGTCTGTTGGTTGCTCCATTGTTTCGGAGAACGGAGTCTTAGTCATCTTGCCAATGAGGCATCGTTCGCAAGCATCAAGTGATTCATAATCAAGTGATTCCAAAAGCCCATCACCATGGAGTTTCTTCATGCGCTTTACACCAATATGACCCAAACGACAGTGCCACAAATAAGTTGCACTATCATTATTAAACTTATATCTTTTGGCTTCAATACTATGAACATGTGTATCACTACTATCAAGATTTAGTAAAATAGACCACTCATCAAGGGTGCATGACCATAAAATATATTACTCATATAAATAGAACAACCATTATTCTCTGATTTAAATGAATAATTGTCTCGCATCAAACAAGATCCAGATATAATGTTCATGCTCAACGCTGGCACCAAATAACAATTATTTAGGTCTAAAACTAATCCCGAAGGTATATGTGGAGGTAGCGTGCCGACGACGATCACATCGACTTTGGAACCATTTCCCACACGCATCGTCACCTCGTCCTTAGCCAATCTTTGCTTAATCCGTAGCCCCTGTTTCGAGTTGCAAATATTAGCAACGGAACCTGTATCAAATACCCAGGCGCTACTGCAAGCATTAGTAAGGTATACATCAATAACATGTATATCAAATATACCTTTCACTTTGCCATCCTTCTTCTCCGCCAAATACTTTGGGCAATTCCGCTTCTAGTGGCCAGTCCCTTTGCAGTAGAAGCACTCAGTCTCAGGCTTAGGTCCAGACTTTGGCTTCTTCACTTGAGCAAAAACTTGCTTGCCGTTCTTCTTGAAGTTCCCCTTCTTCCTTTTACCCTTTTTCTTGAATCTGGTGGTCTTGTTGACCATCAACACTTGATGCTCCTTCTTGATTTCTACCTCCGCAGCCTTTAGCATTGCGAAGAGCTCGGGAATTGTCTTATCCATCCCTTGCATATTATAGTTCATCATGAAGCTCTTGTAGCTTGGTGGCAGTGATTGAAGAACTCTGTCAATGACACTATCATCAGGAAGATGAACTCCCAGCTGAGTCAAGTGGTTGTGGTACCCAGACATTCTGAGTATATGTTCACTGATAGAACTATTCTCCTCCATTTTGCAGCTGTAGAACTTATTGAGGACTTCATATCTCTCAATCCGGGTATTTGCTTGAAATATTAACTTCAACTCCTGGAACATCTCATATGCTCCATGACGTTCAAAACTTCGTTGAAGTCCCGGTTCTAAGCCGTAAAGCATGGCGCACTGAACTATCAAGTAGTCATCAGCTTTGCTCTGCCAGGTGTTCATAACATCTGGCGTTGCTCCTGCAGCGGGTTTGTCACCTAGCGGTGCTTCTAGGACGTAATTCTTCTATGCAGAAATGAGGATAATCCTCAAGTTACGAAACCAGTCAGTGTAATTGCTACCATCATCTTTCAACTTAGCTTTCTCTAGGAACACATTAAAATTCAACGGAACAACAGCACGGGCCATCTATCTACAACAACATAGACATGCAAAATACTATCAGGTAATAAGTTCATGATAAATTAAAGTTCAATTAATCAAATTACTTAAGAACTCCCACTTAGATAGACATCCCTCTAATCATCTAAGTGATCACGTGATCCGTATCAACTAAACCATGTCCGATCATCACGTGAGATGGAGTAGTTTTCAATGGTGAACATCACTATGTTGATAATATCTACTATATGATTCACACTCGACCTTTCGGTCTCAGTGTTCCGAGGCCATATCTGCATATGCTAGGCTCGTCAAGTTTAACCCGAGTATTTTGCGTGTGCAAAACTAGCTTGCACCCATTGTATGTGAACATAGAGCTTATCACACCTGATCATCACATGGTGCCTCGGCATGACGAACAGTAGCAACGGTGCATACTCAGGGAGAACACTTATACCTTGAAATTTAGTGAGAGATCATCTTATAATGCTACCGCCGAACTAAGCAAAATAAGATGCATAAAGGATAAACATCACATGCAATCAATATAAGTGATATGATATGGCCATCGTCATCTTGTGCCTTTGATCTCCACCTCCAAAGCACCGTCATGGTCACCATCGTCACCGGCTTGACACCTTGATCTCCATCGAAGCATCGTTGTCGTCTCGCCAACTATTGCTTCTACGACTATCTCTACCGCTTAGTGATAAAGTAAAGCAATTACATGGCGATTGCATTTCATACAATAAAGCGACAACCATATGGCTCCTGCCAGTTGTCGATAACTGTGTTACAAAACATGATCATCTCATACACTAAAATTTAGCATCATGTCTGTAACACCCCGGTGTAATGATGCTACAGTAACCCTTGGGGTTAAGTTTATAATTTTGCTAAACAAGTTTCTGATCATTATTGTCTCACGTTTCTTTCAATTTTCCCTTTGAATGCAAATTCAAATGCTAAGTGAAATTCTAAATTGCTTAAACATGAAAACTAAAATGTTCATCATGTGGCAAATAATCCTTTGGCAATATTGGTGGGGAACCAACATTTTTTTGCAAAATGTCTAAGTGGCCTAAAATAGCTAAAACAGAAAAGCTTAAAAACTGTTTTAAAGTAAAAGAAAAAGGAAAAGCCCCCCCCCTCAACTGGGCCGATTGGCCCAGCTGGCCACCGCGCCCCCCTTGGGCCTCAGCCCACCTGGCCGACGTAGGCCGGCCCACTCCCCCTGTCGTCTTCCCCCTCCCCACTGTGCGAGCGACCGCACGCGCACGTCTCCACCGGACCACCTCGCCGGCCTCGCTGGGAGAGGATAAGGGCGACGCCTCGGACGCCTCTCCCACTCACCTTCCCACTTGCCCCGCTCCGCCTCTCCCTCTCCCTGCCAGTTTCTCCCTCACGCGCTTGCCGCTCTCCCCTCTCCTTGCCCGAGCACGTCGCCGTCGCCCTCCGTCGATCTCGCGGTCCCCGGCGCACCCTCGATCATGTTGGAGGCTGGGAGGAGCGCCATCCTCCGCTTCATCTTCCTCGACCATCAGCGGGAGCTGGGAGGCCCTCTAGTGGCCGCTCTCCTCCACCCCCTTCCGCCTCTGTCGCCGGCAATCTTCGTCGTCTCCGGCGAACCCTGCGCTCCAAAACCGTCGACGGCTCGTCATAGCCGCCCGGTGAGCATCCCCCTCTCCGTTCCTCTCCTCGCGTCGCATGCTCCGTCCTAGCTAGCTCGCCGCCTCATCGTGCTCTGTCTGCTATCGGACCTCGCCGTCCGACGACTTCCGGCCACCACCACGGCCTCGCGCCAGCTCCACTCGGCGCAGCGCTCCCCTCTGTCTCGAACGCGACCGAAAGCGTGCGCTAGTTCACACCGTAGCCGCGCGCCCGGTTTTGCTCGAGCGCCCCCGCTGCCACGGCCGACGTCGGCGGCCCTGCCGGTGTAACACCCGGATAATCATGCTACAGTAATCCAACGCTAATCATGCCACGTCACCACGGTTACCGTTGATAATCTACCGTTAGTTCAAAACCGAGTCAAATTCAAATTTAAAATAAAGTTAAATAATAAAAGTTTTCAAAAGTTAAAATAAAAATGTTCGGGCAGTGCCATAATTTGCATATTTATTTATGGTGTAATAAACACTTCTTATAAAGTGCCTAAGTATTTTAAAATAGAATAAAACAAAAAAGTAAATAAATAAAAGAAAAGAAAATACAAAAGAGAAAACTAAACTAACTAAAAAAAGATAAAACAAAAATGAAAGGAACCCCCCCTCACTGGCCTTTAGCCCAGCAGGCCACCAGCCCATCCCGCCGAACCAACCGGCCCAGGCCACACCCCTCACTCCCTTAACCCCCCTGCACCCCGTAACCCTAGCCCACACGGCGCCCACTCCTCCCATTCCCCCACTCGCACCCCCAATCTCCCTCTCCCCCAATCCAATCGGGATCAGGCTCAAATGCCGCCGCTGCTCGGAACGCCTCGTGCTGGAGCCGCTCGATCCCGACGCCGTCACCTTCCCCGAACGACGCCGCCCCGTGCTGGACTTCCTCCTCGGACCGCTGCACGCCGCCACCAACTCCGGCCACCCCGAGCCTCCCCGAGCATGCTGCCAAAACACCTACGGCCCCCGTGAGCTCTCCCTCTCCTCCTCTTTCCCGAGCGTGCACGCGCTCGCCGTGCTTGACCGCGCGCGCAGTCGCCGCGCTGGTTGCCCCGTCGTCGCGCCTCTCGCCCGCCTGCTGCCGCACACGCGCACCCGAGCCCCACCTCCTCCCTATCGCTGCCAAGCGAGGCCACCGTCGCCTCGTCCTCCGTGCTCGCCCGCCCGCATCCGCGCCTGCCGCTGCCGCAACCATGTCGCACCCACGCCGTCCGGCCCCTGCTGCTGCTGCTACCTTGCTCCGCCCGCACCACCGTTCTCGCTGGCCGATGCGCTCCCCCTCGCCGTAGCATCATCCTACTGCCGCTGCTGCTATCTTGCCGCGCTCCGGCGATCACCTCGCCTCTGCCGCCTTGCGCGAGGCCGCAGCGCGCCTGCTGCTGCCTCTGGCGACCCCCTCCTGCGCCGGAAACGGCCGGCCAGCGAGCCCTGCCCTGGCCGCCGGTGCGCTCTGACACCCGTGTCCTCGATGCGGCCCGGTTCGCCCCTCGTTCGGGCGCCCGCCCAGTAAACTGCTAGCGCCAGCGCCCGCTAAGAACCCCCTGTGACTATGACATATGGGGCCCACGCCCCAGGACGTTTATTGGAAAAAAGAATTAAAAATGAAGAAAATTAATTAATTAACTAGTTAATTAACTTAATTAATTCTGATTAAATTAACTAATTAGGATTAATTAATCTAATGACTAATTAACCTAATTAACTACTGTTAATTAACTAACAGAGTATGACAGTGGGGCCCACCCCCCTAATTAATACTAATTAGGTTAATTAATTTGTTTAATTAAAATATGTCACTGACCAGTGGGACCCACTGGTCAGGTGACCAGTCAACCCCTGTTGACTGCTGACGTCAGCATGACATCATGCTGATGTCATAAATCCAATTTTGAATTAATATAAATAATTAATTAAATTCCAGAATTAATAAAATCTTTAGAAAATCATATCTTTTAATCCCTAACTCGGATTAAATTATTTTCAACATGAAAGTTGCTCAGAACGACGAGACGCATCCGGATACGTAGCCCGTTCGTCCGCCACGCATCCCTAGCATAGCAAACACGCAACTTTCCCCCTTTCGGTTCATTTGTCCGAAAACGCAAAACACCGGGGATATTTTCCCGGATGTTTCCCCCCTTCACCGGTATCACCTCATACCGCGTTAGGGCACCCCTAGCACCACTACTTGCCATGTCATGCATCGCCATGCATTTGTTTGCATTATATTATTGTTTCCTCCTCCTCTTCACTCGCTAGACACCGAGACCGATGCCGCTACTACCCAGTACGACTACGGAGTTGACGACCCCTCTCTCTTGCCAGAGCAACCAGGCAAGCCCCCCCTTTGATCACCAGATATCGCCTATTTTTCTCTCTACTGCTTGCATTAGAGTAGTGTAGCATGTTACTGCTTTCCGTTAATCCTATTCTGATGCATAGCCTGTCATTGTTGCTCCAGCTGTTGATACCTTACCTGCAATCCTAATGCTTAGTATAGGATGCTAGTTTATCATCAGTGGCCCTACATTCTTGTCCGTCTGCCATGCTATACTATTCGGCCGTGATCACTCGGGAGGTGATCGCGGGTATATACTATATACTGTATACATGATACATGTGATGACAAAATACGGGTCGGCTCAAGGAGTACCCGCGGTTGATTCACGAATTGGGGGCTGGAAGGACATACTTTCCCGACAGCCCTCTGTGTGGATCTTTGTGGCGAAGCGACAGGGCAGGTTGAGACCACCTAGGAGAGAGGTGGGCCTGGCCCTGGTCGGCGTTCGCGGTTATTTCAAGATAACACGTTTAACGAGATCTTGGTATTTGATCTGAGTCTGGCTACTGGCCTATACGCACTAACCATCTACGCGGGGACAATTATGGGCACTCGACGTCGTGGTATCAGCCGAAGCCTTCGTGACGTCAGCGACTGAGCGGTGCACGCCAGACTGGACCGTAAGCCTGCTCTTGTATTAAGGGGGCTAGTTCTGCTTCCGGCCGCGTTCGCAACGTGTAGGTGTGCAACGGGCGATGGGCCCAGACCCCTGTGCCATAGGATTTAGACCGGCATGCTGACCTCTCTATTGTGCCTAGGTAGGGCTGCGACGTGTTGATCTTCTGAGGCCGGGCATGACCCAGAAAAGTGTGTCCGGACAAAGGGGATCGAGCGTGTTGGGAAATGTGGTGCACCCCTGCAGGGAAGTTAATCTATTCGAATAGCCGTGATCTTCGGTAACAGTACGACTTGGAGTTGTACCTTGACCTTATGACAACTAGAACCGAATAATTAATAAAACACACCCTTCCATGTGCCAGATACAACCAGTGGTCGCTCTCTCACAGGGCGACGAGGGGAGGATCATCGGTTAGGATTATGCTACACGATGCTACTTGGTGAACTTACCATCTAATCTCTTCTCCTGCTGCAAGATGGAGGTTACCAGAAGCGTAGTCTTCGAAAGGACTAGCTATCCCCCTCTTATTCCGGCATTCTGCAGTTCAGTCCACATATGATACCCTTATTCCATTTGAGACCAATGCATACATATGTAGTGTAGCTCCTTGCTTGCGAGTACTTTGGATGAGTACTCACGGTTGCTTTGCTCCCTCTTTTCCCCCTTTCTGTACCCGATTGCTGTGACCAGACGTTGGAGTCCAGGAGCCAGACGCCACCGTCGACGACGGCTACTACTACTCGGGAGGTGCCCACTACTACGTGCAGCCCACTGACGATGACCAGGAGTAGTTTAGGAGGATCCCAGGCAGGAGGCCTGCGCCTCTTTCGATCTGTATCCCAGTTTGTGCTAGCCTTCTTAAGGCAAACTTGTTTAACTTATGTCTGTACTCAGATATTGTTGCTTCCGTTGTCTCGTCTATGATCGAGCTCTTAGTATTCGAGCCCTCGAGGCCCCTGGCTTGTAATATGATGCTTGTATGACATATTTTATTTGTAGAGTTGTGTTGTGATATCTTCCCGTGAGTCCCTGATCTTGATCGTACACGTTTGCGTGTATGATTAGTGTATGATTGAATCGGGGGCGTCACAAGTTGGTATCAGAGCCGACTGCCTGTAGGAATCCCCCTTCCACACTCCTTGGCCGAAGTTGAGTCTAGACATTACAAAAACTTTTACTAACATGGCTGTGTGCCTTACGGGCCCACGTCGCCATCTGGGTGGCATTAGGATCTTTTACTCCTCGATCCTCACTCTGGGACTTTGAGCTCTCTTCTACTCGGGTTAAACGATTTTACTAACTTTAACATTAGGATCCCGTGACCACGTTCACCCCAAAGTTGGATAAGCCCTAGCTATTCTTTAGAGTAGTATATTGAACATTATCCACACTGTCAGTTGACTCCTTTGAAACATCTTTGTTTTCAGATGGAACCCATGAGACAGGTCGTGCGCCACACGACGGCCATTGGTGCCTTAGGATCACCTGCTGTGTTGGTTGAGATGATGACCTATCTGGGTTATCGCTGGCACCCTGAGTACACCGTCTATGAGGAGTACCAGGACTTCAACCAGGAGCAGTACCGTGCCATCGTCCACCTCTACTCTTGGGAGTATGACTCCACTACCATGTTGCACACTGCTCATGGTGTTGGAGTGACTATCGACATGGCGGTCCACGATGTTGCTTATGCTGCTCTGACACGTCTTCGTGGAGAGTATCAGGAGCTGGACACCTCTGCCTTCAGGCACATTGCTATCGCATCCGATGTTGGTGCGGAGGGATACTACACTGCTGCCTACTCCACTGTCACCCGAGAGTCCTTCTACCATCAGAACCTGGTTCTGCATGCTGATGGGCTGGATAGAGCTAACCGAGCTCTTCACCACGAGTTGTACACCACCCGTCAGCACCTGTATCGTGCTCTGACGCTGTTGCACCCCTCTGTCCGATCTGGTGATCTGTCACGTTCTGCGATCTACCCTGCCAGGACCGTGATGCCCCAGGGCATCGGCTGGCCAGATGTGGGAGGCTACTCTCCCGCACTTGGTCCTCTCCTGCCACTTGCGCATTGGGTTCCGCACCAGAGTATCCGCGGACCCCAGGCTACTCGCGTGGAGGTCTTCCCTTCGCGTCACTACCAGCTGTCAGGCTACACCTACCTCCACAGTTCCTCCTAGGACTGATGTAGGCTTGCTTGTTAGTGTTAGATGCATTCGCCGCGAGCCTGCATGCCACCTATGATGTTCTTAGTCTGTGTACCGAACTCTATGCATGATCTCTTTTGTAAGCTATGCCAACTACTAAGTAGTATCTATCGTGTCCCTTTCATTATGCATGGTTCATCATGAATGATTTTTGCCCTTGCAAATTCTCAATGCTGAACTACCCCTGTTATATATTAGCAGGATGGTTAGACCAGGTGGTCGTGGTTGTGGTAACCCTCCCCCACCCCCGCCTGAGTACGTGGCTGGGATGATGCAACAGTTTGAGCTGAATCGCCAGTTTATGGAGAATATTATGGCTCAGTTTCCTCGCCCCAATATGAACCAACAGCCAACCCAAGTGACTCTACAGGATTTCATGCGTCTCAACCCAACCGTGTACCGCAGCTCAACTCAGCCTCTGGATGCTGATGACTGGCTCCGTGACATCACCTATGAGATGGAGTCGGCTGATGTAGCCCCTGCCAGCTATGTCACCTTTGCTTCCTTCTTCCTGAAAGGACCCGCTGCTCAATGGTGGGACAGCCATAGGCGTACTCTGCCAGTTGGAACAATCATCACCTGGCCAGACTTCCAAGCTACTTTCCGTGCTCGCTTCATTCCTCAGGGAGTCATGGACCATAAGAAGCGTGAGTTCCGCAGCCTCACCCAAGGCAACAAAACTGTGGAAGCTTATCAGCGGGAGTTTCTGGACTTGTCCCTCTATGTTGAAGAAGACATTTCAACTGATGCACGCAGATAGGAGAAGTTCCGTGATGGCCTTCAAGCTGACATCAAGCTCGCACTTCTAGTGCATGACTTTGCTGATTTGGCCACCTTGGTGAACAAGGCCATCAATGTCGAAACTGGTCTGCAGGAACACCAGAGCTCTCACAGGCGCAACCGTGACACGGGCTCATCTTCGGGCCCGTCCTAGCAGAAGCGTAGGATATGGATTCCCAACAGCATGTACCAGTCAACTGCACCTGCTCCAAGGCAGTCCTATGTTGCACCACGTCTGCCTCCCCCACCAACTAGGCAGCCAATGCTTCCAGTTCCACCACCCCAAGCTCCTGTTCCTACTCCCAATAATGGTCTCTGCTACAAGTGTGGTCAGCCAGGTCACCGTGCCAGAGACTGCAATCAGAATCAGAATCAACTGGCCCTTCCCACAGCTGGCCGTGGAAGCAACCAGCCTCATAACAATAATGCCAAGTCTTATGGTCGTGTTCATGCCAACCACGTTGATCTCAATGAAGTTCTAGACCAGCCTGCTACCGTGATGGGTACACTCCTCGTAAATTCAGTACCAGCATCTGTTTTATTTGATACAGGAGCATCGCATTCATTCATATCAGCTGAGTTTGCATTCATGCATGGCATTAAATACGAAGAGATGAACACTGCGATTGTGGTACACACTCCTGCGGGCCAGTGTCAAACCTCTATGGTTAGTCACAACGTTCCCGTTGAAATTGAAGGACTGGAATTCCTTGCCTCTCCCATCGCACTGAAGTCCTGTAGCATCGACCTCGTTCTGGGAATGGATTGGTTGAAAGTGCATACTGCTTCTATAGTTTGCGCCACTAAGGTCGTCCATCTGCTACACCCTTCTGATGAAATAATTGCTTACCAAGCTCATCTAGTTCAGAACGCCGAGGCACGGCTTTATGCCTTGAATGCGTTGAACGCTGCACCACTTGAGCGCATTGAAAACATTCCCGTCGTTCGTGAATTCCAAGATGTCTTCCCAGAAGAACTTCGAGGGATTTCCCCTGCTAGGGCTGTCGAATTCATCATCGACTTGAAACCCGGCACCACCCCTATAGCCAAACGACCCTACAAGATGCCGCCACATGAACTCATTGAGCTTAAGGAGGAAATCGACAAATCTCTTGTCAAAGGTTTCATTCGCCCAAGTTGCTCTCCTTGGGGAGCACCTTCTCTATTTGTTAAGAAGAAGGATGGGACAAACCGATTAGTCCAAGACTACCGTCCTATAAACCAAGCTATCATTCAGAATAAATATCCTGTTCCTCGGATCAATGATCTTTATGATCAACTGGCTGGCTCATCAGTGTTCTCCAAACTCGACTTGAGGTTGGGTTACCACCAGATCCGTGTTCGTGAAGAGGATATCCCAAAGACCGCCTTCATGACTCGGTATGGGTCTTACGAGTACACCGTCATGTCATTCGGCTTAACGAATGCTCCCGCCACCTTCTCTCGTCTGATGAACTATATATTCATGGATTACCTCGACAAGTTCGTCATGGTTTATCTGGATGATATCCTGGTATTTTCCAAGAACAAAGAAGAACATGCTGGACATCTTCGTCTTGTGCTGGAGAAGCTTCGAGAGCATCAACTGTATGCTAAGTATTCAAAGTGTGAATTCTGGCTCCCCGAAGTAACCTATCTTGGGCATGTCATCTCCAAGGATGGTATTGCCGTCAACCCTGAACGACTTCAGGCTATTCTCGATTGGACTCCT
This sequence comes from Triticum urartu, assembly GCF_003073215.2. Taxonomy (NCBI): domain Eukaryota; kingdom Viridiplantae; phylum Streptophyta; class Magnoliopsida; order Poales; family Poaceae; genus Triticum; species Triticum urartu. Next base: position 523,950,320 of record NC_053023.1, read on the forward strand.
CCGAAGAATGTCAAGCAAGTCTGAAGTTTTCTCGGTCTCGCCAGCTATTGCCGTTGATTCGTCGAGAACTTCTCCAAGATTGCCATGCCTCTGACTAATCTGTTGCATAAGGGTGTCAAGTTCGAATGGACAGACAAGTGTAAGGAAAGTTTCCAGGCACTCAAAGACAAGTTGACTTCTGCCCTAGTGCTTGCTCCACCTGATACTAAGAAGGACTTCGTCATTTACTGCGACGCTTCCCGTCAAGGATTAGGCTGTGTCCTAATGCAAGAGCGCAGAGTTATTGCTTATGTCTCTCGTCAACTGCGCCCTCATGAAGAAAACTACCCAGTTCACGACCTCAAGCTTGCTGCTGTCATTCATGCACCGAAGCAGTGGTGACATTACCTTCTCGGTAATCGTTGCGAGATCTTCACCGACCACCAAAGTCTGAAGTGTCTATTTACTCAGCCAGATCTGAACCTCCGTCAGCAGAGATGGATGGAGACTATTGCAGACTTTGACGTGGGTATATCCTATACCCCCGGTAAGGCTAATGTAATGGCTGATGCCTTGAGACGCAAGTCTTACTTCAACCACCTCCAGGTTCACTAAGTTCAGCCCTCGCTTGTTGAAGAATTTAGAAAGCTGAACCTTCATATTGTTCCTCCTAGAGCACTCGCTCCCCCTCCCCCAGAGTTCCAAAAGATCAATCTTCAAGTTGTTACTAAGGGTTCTCTAAATACCCTGGCTGTTGTACCAGATCTCGTAGCTGGTATAAAGACTATTCAAGGTTATGACTCTGAAGTCCATAAGATTAAACGCCATATAGCAGAAGGAAAGCCCTCATTCTTCACTATCACCGATGATGGCGCCTTGTACTTCAAAGGCCACCTAGTGGTACCATGTTCAAAGAAAAACCTGGATAAGACTAAAAGGGTTATGAAAGAAGCTCATGATACGCCTCTATCCATCCATCCTGGTAGTACAAAGATGTACCAGGATATTCGTCAAAGATTCTGGTGGTCTAATATGAAGCAGGAAATTGCTCGTTATGTTGCTGAGTGTGACGTTTGCCGCCATATCAAAGCTGAGCATCAAAGGCCTGCTGGAACTCTGCAACCTATCTCTATTCCTGAATGGAAATGGGACCATGTTGGAATGGACTTCGTCACTGGATTTCCCAAATCGCAGAAAGGTAATGATGCTATTCTTGTCGTCATTGAACGACTTTCTAAAGTTGCACATTTTCTGGCGGTCAAAGAAACAATCACTGCTAGCCAGCTTGCAGCTCTCTACATGTCTAGAATTGTTTCACTTCACGGTATTCCACTGGTTATCAGTTCAGACCGTGGCAGCTTATTCACTTCAAGATTCTGGGCAAGTTTCCAAGAAGCTATGGGAACTCATCTGTCGTTCAGTACTGCGTTTCATCCTCAGTCGCAAGGTCAAGTTGAACGTGTCAACCAAGTTCTCGAAGACATGCTTCGAGCTTGTGTAGTTTCCTTCGGCAAGAAATGGGAGGAATCTCTTCCATATGCCGAGTTCTCTTATAATAATAGCTATCAAGCTAGTCTGAAGATGTCCCCCTTCGAAGTGCTATATAGACGAAAGTGTCGAACCCCTCTGAACAGGTCAGAAACTGGGGAACGTCCACTCTTCGGTCCGGATATTATCCAACAGGCCGAAGAACAAGTTCGCATTATTCGCGAGAATCTCAAGACTGCTCAGTCACGTCAGAAAAGTCAGTATGATAGTTATCACCAAGACATGGTCTATCAACCTGGCGAAAAGGCTTATCTTCGAGTTACACCATTGAAGGGTGCTCACCGCTTCGGGATCAAGGGCAAGCTAGCTCCTCGCTATATCGGTCCCTTCACTGTTCTCGAAAGGCATGGAAAAGTGGCATATCAACTAGAGCTTCCGCAGAACCTTTCCCAGGTTCACGATGTGTTCCACGTGTCACAACTCCGCCGTTGCTTCAAGGATCCAATCTGAGCAGTGGATCATGAAGTGCTCGAATTACAACAGGACCTCTCCTATAAAGAGCATCTGGTCCGTATTCTGGACCAAGCTGAATGCCGCACACGTCAGAAGGCGATCAAGTTCCTCAAAGTCCAGTGGTCACATCACTCTGAAGATGAAGCCACTTGGGAACGCGAGGACTGCCTGCGTGATGAATACCCCGCACTATTTCCTTCTACCTCCTAAATCTCGGGACGAGATTTCTTGTAGTGGAGGAGATTTGTAACGCCCGGATAATCGTGCTACAGTAATCCAATGCTAATCATGCCACATCACCACGGTTACCGTTGATAATCTACCGTTAGTTCAAAACCGAGTCAAATTAAAATTTAAAATAAAGTTAAATAATAAAAGTTTTCAAAAGTTAAAATAAAACTGTTCGGGCAGTGCCATAATTTGCATATTTAATTATGGTGTAATAAACACTTTTTATAAAGTGCCTAAGTATTTTAAAATGGAATAAAACAGAAAAGTAAATAAATAAAAGAAAATAAAATACAAAAGAGAAAACTAAACTAACTAAAAAAAGATAAAACAAAAATGAAAGGAACCCCCCCTCACTGGCCTTTAGCCCAGCAGGCCACCAGCCCATCCCGCCGAACCAACCGGCCCAGGCCGCACCCCTCACTCCCTTAACCCCCCTGCGCCCCGTAACCCTAGCCCACACGGCGCCCCACTCCTCCCATTCCCCCACTCGCACCCCCACTCTCCCTCTCCCCCCCGATCCAATCGGGATCGGGCTCAAACGCCGCTGCCGCTCGGAACGCCTCGAGCTGGAGCCGCTCGACCCCGACGCCGTCACCTTCCCCGAACGACGCCTCCCCGTGCGGGACTTCCTCCTCAGACCGCCGCACACCGCCACCAACTCCGGCCACCCCGAGCCTCCCCGAGCACGCTGCCAAAACCCCTACGGCCCCAGTGAGCTCTCCCTCTCCTCCTCTCTCCCGCGCGTGCACGCGCTCGCCGTGCTTGACCGCGCAAGCCGTCGCCGCACTGTTCGCCCGCCTCCCGCGCGCGCCGTCGCCGCACTGGTTGCCCCGTCGCCGCGCCTCTCGCCTGCCTGCTGCCGCACACGCGCACCCGAGCCCCACCTCCTCCCTATCGCTGCCAAGCGAGGCCACCGTCGCCTCGTCCTCCCTACTCGCCCGCGCGCATCCGCGCTTCCCGCTGCCGCAACCATGCCGCGCCCGTGCCGTCCGGCCCCTACTGCTGCTGCTACCTTGCTCCGCCCGCACCACCGTTCTCGCTGGCCGATGCGCTCCCCCTCGCCGTAGTATCGTCCTACTGCCGCTGCTGCTATCTTACCGCGCTCCGGCGACCACCTCGCCTCTGCCGCCTTGCGCGAGGCCGCAGCGCGCCTGCTGCTGCCTCTGGCGACCCCTCTTGCGCCGGCTTCCTTCGCCGGAAACGGCCGGCCAGCGAGCCCTGCCCTGGCCGCCGGCGTGCTCTGACGCTCGTGCCCCTCGATGCGGCCCGGTTCGCCCCTCATTCGGGCGCCCGCCCCGTTAACCGCTAGCGCCAGCGCCCGCTAAGAACCCCCCTGTGACTATGACATATGGGGCCCACGCCCCAGGACGTTTATTGAAAAAAAATAAATTTAAAATGAAAAAAATAAAAAATAAAAAAATAAAAATAATTAATTAACTTAATTAATTCTGATTAAATTAACTAATTAAGATTAATTAATCTAATGACTAATTAACCTAATCAACTACTATTAATTAACTAACATAGTATGACAGTGGGGCCCACCCCCCTAATTAATATTATTTAGGTTAATTAATTTGTTTAATTAAAATGTGTCACTAACCAGTGGGACCCACTGGTCAAGTTGACTAGTCAACCCCTGTTGACTGCTGACGTCAGCATGACATCATGCTGATGTCATAAATCCAATTTTGAATTAATTTAAATAATTAATTAAATTCCAGAAATTAATAAAATCTTTAGAAAATCATATCTTTTAATCCGTAACTCGGATTGAATTATTTTCAACATGAAAGTTGCTCAGAACGCCGAGACGAATCCGGTTTTGGAGCCCGTTCGTCCGCCACGTATCCCTAGCATAGCAAACACACAACTTTCCCCCTCCGGTTCATCTGTCCGAAAACGCAAAACATCAGGGATATTTTCCCGGATGTTTTCCCCCCTTCACCGGTATCACCTCATACCGCGTTAGGGCACCCCTAGCACCGCTACTTGCCATGTCATGCATCGCCATGCATTTGTTTGCATTATATTTATTGTTTCTCCCCTCTTCTCTCGCCAGACACCGAGACCGACGCCGCTGCTACCCAGTACGACTACGGAGTTGACGACCTGTGATGGCCTGGCTTATTAGGGATGATAGACTACTCATATCAATAAGGAATTCCTTCTTTTCCGGAAGCCCATTCGGACAGAACTCCAAAGTTAAGCGTGCTCAGCTTGGAGTAGTGTCAGGATGGGTGACCGACTGGGAAGTTGCTTCTGGGTGCGCATGAGTGAGGACAAAGTGCGAAGAAAAGACTAGTATTGATCTGTGGGGCCAGTCTAGATCCCGCCAGGAGTAACGACCACCGGCGGGTGTGTCCAGGGCGTTACAAGTTGGTATCAAAGCCGACCCTCGCAGTTACACGGATGGTTGCGGACAGGTGCACGGTCATGTTGTTCATGACGTTTGTGACCCGTCGTGGCACACGGCATGGCACATGTACCGGACTGGTTGCACAGACGGTTGTGCCAAGAGGGAACGTTCCTGTGGCCCGACGAGGACATCGGTTCCTCTGAGTGGGGGTGTATGTGATGGCCTGGCTTATTAGGGATGATAGACTACTCATATCAATAAGGAATTCCTTCTTTTCCGGGAGCCCATTCGGACAGAACTCCAAAGTTAAGCGTGCTCAGCTTGGAGTAGTGTCAGGATGGGTGACCGACCGGGAAGTTGCTTCTGGGTGCGCATGAGTGAGGACAAAGTGCGCAGAAAAGACTAGTATTGATCTGTGGGGCCAGTCTAGATTCCGCCAGGAGTAACGACCACCGGCGGGTGTGTCCGGGGCGTTACACGACCCCTCTCTCTTGCTAGAGCAACCAGGCAAGCCCCCCTTTGATCACCAGATATTACCTATTCTTCTCTCTACTGCTTGCATTAGAGTAGTGTAGCATGTTACTGCTTTCCGTTAATCCTATTCTGATGCATAGCCTGTCATTGTTGCTCCAGCTGTTGATACCTTACCTGCAATCCTAATGCTTAGTATAGGATGCTAGTTTATCATCAGTGGCCCTACATTCTTGTCTGTCTGCCATGCTATACTATCAGGCCGTGATCACTCGGGAGGTGATCACGGGTATATACTATATACTGTATACATGATACATGTGATGACAAAAGACGGGTCGGCTCGAGGAGTACCCGCGGTTGATTCACGAATTGGGGGCTGGAAGGACATACTTTCCCGACAGCCCTCTATGTGGATCTTTGTGGTGAAGCGATAGGGCAGGTTGAGACCACCTAGGAGAGAGGTGGGCCTGGCCCTGGTCGGCATTCGCGGTTATTTCAAGATAACACGTTTAACGAGATCTTGGTATTTGATCTGAGTCTGGCTACTGGCCTATACGCACTAACCATCTACGCGGGGACAGTTATGGGCACTGGACGTCGTGGTATCAGCCGAAGCCTTCGTGACATCAGCGAATGAGCGGCGCGCGCCGGATTGGACCGTAAGCCTGCTCTTGTATTAAGGGGGCTAGTTCTGCTTCCGGCCGCGTTCGCAACGTGCAGGTGTGCAACGGGCGATGGGCCCAGACCCCTGCGCCATAGGATTTAGACTGGCGTGCTGACCTCTCTGTTGTGCCTAGGTAGGGCTACGACGTGTTGATCTTCCGAGGCCGGGCATGACCCAGAAAAGTGTGTCCGGACAAAGGGCATCGAGCGTGTTGGGAAATATGGTGCACCCCTGCAGGGAAGTTAATCTATTCGAATAGCTGTGATGTTCGGTAACAGGACAACTTGGAGTTGTACCTTGACCTTATGACAACTAGAACCGGATACTTAATAAAACACACCCTTCCAAGTGCCAGATACAACCGGTGGTCGCTCTCTCACAGGGCGACGAGGGGAGGATCATCGGTTAGGATTATGCTACACGATGCTACTTGGTGAACTTACCATCTACTCTCTTCTCCTGCTGCAAGATGGAGGTTACCAGAATCGTAGTCTTCGAAAGGACTAGCTATCCCCCTCTTATTCCGGCATTCTGTAGTTCAGTCCACATATGATACCCTTATTCCATTTGATACCAATGCATACATATGTAGTGTAGCTCCTTGCTTGCGAGTAGTTTGGATGAGTACTCACGGTTGCTTTGCTCCCTCTTTTCCCCCTTTCTGTACCCGATTGCTACGACCAGACGTTGGAGTCCAGGAGCCAGACGCCACTGTCGACGACGACTACTACTACTCGGGAGGTGCCTACTACTACGTGCAGCCCGCTGACGATGACCAGGAGTAGTTTAGGAGGATCCCAGGAAGGAGGCCTGCACCTCTTTCGATCTGTATCCCAGTTTGTGCTAGCCTTCTTAAGGCAAACTTGTTTAACTTTTGTCTGTACTCAGATATTGTTGCTTCCGCTGTCTCGTCTATGATCGAGCTCTTGTATTCGAGCCCTCGAGGCCCCTGGCTTGTAATATGATGCTTGTATGACTTATTTTATTTGTAGAGTTGTGTTGTGATATCTTCCCATGAGTCCCTAATCTTGATCGTACACGTTTGCGTGTATGATTAGTGTACGATTGAATGAGGGGTGTCACAGCCGGCCACCTCCGATCGTTCCGACGCCGTAGATCGAGGCGGGGTGGAGTGGATGTTCGAACGCGCCCAAAGCCACGCATTTTGGCCCTCTGTAGAGCAAATCCGACACTCTCCGGCGTTCGGCCGCCGCGAGAAGCTCGCCGGAGCCTGTTCTGGCGCCGGCGTCCGACGTGGCGCCGGCTGGGGCCCACCTAGAGACACCGACAAGTGGGCCCCCGGCTTTGTTTGACCACGTTGACCATGGTCAACGCGGGGTACTGTTCCCCCTAACACTGACGTGTGGGCCCATTTGTTTAACTAATTTAACTAAAAGGTTTTTAATTAAAACTTAATTAGATTAGCTAAATACCCACTAACAGGTCGGGCCCACTAGTTAATTAACTATGTTTAACCCACTGTCAATGACAGGTGGGTCCCGCAGGTCGGGTTTGACCCGGGCCAGGCGGTTTGACTTGCTGACGCAGTAGTGACGTCATGGATGTCATAATTCCATTTTTGTTATTTTTAATAATTCCAGAAATGCTTTAATCTTTGAAAAATCATGTAAAATAATCTGTAACTCGGATAGAAAAACTTTATGTATGAAAGTTGCTCAGAAAAATCCAACGAATCCGAATACGCTGTCCTTTCACCTGTCACATGCCCCTAGCATGCTGAACATGGAACCGTCCCCTCTCTTTCATCTGTCGGAATTCGTCTAACACCGGGAATTCATCCTCGGATGTTTATCCCCTCCGTCTGCAACGTGTAGTACTACGTTAGGACAACCCTAGCTCTGCCTATCGTCTTGTTATGCCTTGTGAGGCTTTGTTTGCTCTGTATTTACTGTTTCTTCCCCATCTTCTCTCCGATAGACCCCGAGACCGATGCCGCCCCTGTGATCGACTACGTGGACGACGACCCCCTCCTTGCCAGAGCAACCAAGCAAGCAAACCCTCATTGAGCATTCCGATATCGCCCATTTCTTTCCCTCTCATGCTTGCATTAGAACTGCTACTGCTTTCTATATGATCCTACTCTGATGCATAGCCTGTTTTGTTACCCGCTTTCATACCTTACCTGCTTATCCTAAACTGCTTAGTATAGGTTGGTTAGTGATCCATCAGTGACCCCCACCTTGTCCTAGTTGCCCCGCTTTATGTTCGATGACTCGATCAACGTGATCGACGTCCAGGCCCCGACACCACACATCACCCCCCTTAGTTGTACGACTCTGTAGAGTAACCATCGAGTGCCGAGGGTGGAACCTCTTACATCACTCCTGATGAGACCTCTGTAGAGTAGCTATTCGGTCGTGGTCATCGAGGGCGATTTCCTCCTTAACCACTTCCGATACGGCTCTGTCGTGCAACCCCTCAAGTGTGAACCTCGAGGGTGGATCCTCTTACGTTCACCTTGATGATTACATCGAGTGGAATTCACCGGGGGTGATTCCTTGGGTTTTTTCCCTTGGTGTTAGACACACAGTTACTATGGTTACTATGACTTTACACTGAACCAGGTTACTAAAGACGGGTCGGCCCTGAGGGGTACCCGCGCGAGCTTAATAGCGAGTGATGTGGAGTCGGGTTGACCTGGAAGGTGCCCGCGAGATACTTACGAGGCGTGGCCGGGCATTCTTAGCCCTTGCTGCAAGTACTCGAGACGGGGCGACAGGGTCACATCGATCGTGAGTCTCTGCTCGTTACCGCATGCTCCTAATCCACTACGGTTTGGATATTTGATCCGAGGGGCCTCTGGCCTGATAGCACTAACCATCACGTGGGCATAGTATGGGCGTTCTGCGTCGTATGCATCAGCCGAAGCTTAATAGACGTCAGCAACTGAGCGGCGCGCGCCGGGTTGGACTGGTAAGCACCTGCCTTTTTGAAGGAGGTAGCTAGGTCTGCTCACCGGCCGCATACGCAACGTGCAGGAGTTCCCGAGGAGATGGCCCATGAACCCTGGGGGCATAGGTCCAGTCCGGTGTGTTGACCTCTCTATTAAGACTAGGTCAGGTTGCGGCGTATTGTTTGGCCGAGGCCGGGCATGACCCAGGAAAGTGTGTCCAGCCGGAGTTAATCGAGCATGGTGGGTAAGTTGGTGCACCCCTGCAGGGAAGAAAACATCTATCGATAGCATGTCCTACGGTAACGGACACTTGGTGTTGTATCCCGATCGATACAACTAGAACTGGATACTTGAGATGAGAAATGGATATGAGACATGGTTATGATGAATGGATAGTATGGCTCTGGGATTGCTTTCTCGTTGGGAGTCGAGAAAGGATCTCTGGCCGAGGTTGATAATGCTACTACTTTACATTATGTTGATCTGCACTCTTCTATATGCTGAAGATGCTTGAAGATGCTAGTCTTCGATAGGCTAGGCCTTTCCCCTTCTTTATGGCATTCTGCAGTTTAGTCCATAGATACAACCCATTTCCTTTGATACAGATGCATACTTAGTTTAGATCTGATGTAAGTCTTGCGAGTACTTTGGATGAGTACTCACAGCTGCTTTGCTACCTCTTTTCCCCCATACCCGATTGTTGCGACCAGATGACGGATCCCAGGAGCCAGACGACACCATTGATGACTACTGCTACCCCGAGGGTGCCTACTACTACGTGACGGCCGCTGATGACTTGGAGTAGTTAAGAGGCTCCCAGGCAGGAGGCCTTGCCTTTTCGATCGTTGTTGCTTTTGTGCTAGCCTTCTTAAGGCAAACTTGTCTAACTGATGTCTGTACTCAGATATTGTTGCTTCCACAGACTCTTGTGTATTCGAGCTTATGCATTCAAGCCCTCGAGGCCCCTGGATTGTAATATAAAGCTTGTATTATTTTAATTTGTGTCTAGAGTTGTGTTGTGATATCTTCCCGTGAGTCCTTGATCTTGATCGTACACATTTGCGTGTATGATTAGTGTACGGTTGAATCGAGGGCGTCACAATGTCTTGACCATATCACATCACAAAATGCCCTGCAAAAACAAGTTAGACGTCCTCTACTTTGTTGTTGCAAGTTTTACGTGGCTACTACGGGTTGAGCAAGAACCGTTCTTACCTACGCATCAAAAACCACAACGCGGTATAGTGATTGCTTTTTGATCTTGAGAAAGAACCCTGTTCATTGAATCCGATTCAACTAAAGTTGGAGAAACTGACACCCACCAGCCACCTGTGTGCGAAGCACGTCGGTAGAACCAGTCTTGCGTAAGCGTACGCGTAATGTCGGTCTGAGCCGCTTCATCCAACAATACCGCTGAATAAATAATCAACTAGTGACGGCAAGCAATATGTATATACCCACACCCACAACTCCTTTGTGTACTACTCGTGCATATAACACCTACGCATAGACCTAGATCAGATGCCACTGTTGGGGAACACAGTAATTTAAAAAAAATCCTACGCACACGCAAGATCCATCTAGGTGATGCATAACAACGAGAGGGGAAGAGTGTTGTCTACGTACCCTCGTAGACCGTAAGCGGAAGCATTATGACAACGCGGTTGTGAAGGAAATATGCCCTAGAGGCAATAATAAAGTTATTATTTATTTCCTTATATCATGATAAATGTTTATTATTCATGCTAGAATTTTATTAACCGGAAACATGATACATGTGTGAATGCATAGACAAACAGAGTCTCACTAGTATGCCTCTACTTGACTAGCTCGTTGATCAAAGATGGTTATCTTTCCTAGCCATAGACATGAGTTTTCATTTGATTAACGAGATCACATCATTAGGAGAATGATGTGATTGACTTGACCCATTCCGTTAGCTTAGCACTTGATCGTTTAGTATGTTGCTATTGCTTTCTTCATGACTTATACACGTTCTTATGACTATGAGATTATGCAACTCCCATTTACCGGAGGAACACTTTGTGTGCTACAAAATGTCACAGCGTAACTGGGTGATTATAGAGGTGCTCTACAGCTGTCTCCAAAGGTACTTGTTGAGTTGGCGTATTTAGAGATTAGGATTTGTCACTCTGATTGTCGGAGAGGTATCTCTAGGCCCACTCGGTAATGCACATCACTATAAGCCTTGCAAGCATTGTAACTAATGAGTTAGTTGCGGGATGATGTATTACAGAATGTGTAACGAGACTTGCCGGTAACGAGATTGAACTAGGTATTGAGATACCGACGATCGAATCTCGGGCAAGTAACATACCAATGACAAAGGGAACAACATATGTTGTTATGTAGTTTGACCGATAAAGATCTTCGTAGAATATGTGGGAGCCAATGTGAACATCCAGGTTCCACTATTGGTTATTGACTGGAGACGTGTCTCGGTCATGTCTACATAGTTCTTGAACCCGTAGGGTCCGCATGCTTAAAGTTCGGTGATGATCGGTATTATGAGTTTTTGTGTTTTGATGTACCAAAGGTAGTTCAGAGTCCCGGATATGATCACGAACATGACAGGGAGTCTCGAAATGGTCGAGACGTAAAGATTGATATATTGGACGACAATGTTCGGACATCGGAAATGTTTCGAAATGTTTCGGACATATACCGGAGTACCGGGGGTTACCGGAACCCCCCCGGGGGCTTAATGGGCCTACATGGGCCTTAGTGGAAATAGAGGGCAGAAAGGGGAGTGTGGGGCGCGACCCCCAAGGCCCAAACCGAATTGGTTTAGAGCAAGGGGGCCGTCCCCCTCTTTCCTTCTCCTCCTCTCCCTTTCCTTCCCTCTCCTACTCCTACTATGAAAAGGAGGAGTCCTACTCAGTAGGACTCCCCCCTTGGTGCGCCTCTCCCTGGCTGACCGCCTCCTCCCCCTTGATCCTTTATATACGGGGGCAGGGGGCACCCCAGAGACACACAAGCTGATCATTGATCCCTTAGCCGTGTGCGGTGCCCCACTCCACCATAATCCACCTCGATCATATCGTGGTAGTGCTTGGGCGAATCACTGCGTCGGTAGCAACATCATCACGCCGTCATGCTGGTGGAATTTTCCCGCGAAGCTCTGCTGGATCGGAGTTCGTGGGACGTCATCAAGCTGAACGTGTGCTGAACTCGGAGGTGCCACACGTTCGGTACTTTGATCGGTCGGATCGTGAAGACGTATGAATACATCAACCGTGTTCTCATAACGCTTCCGCTTACGGTCTACGAGGGTACATGGACGATACTCTCCTCTCTCGTTGTTGTGCATCACCATGATCTTGCGTATGTGTAGGAATTTTTTTGAAATTACTACGTTCCCCAACAGTGGCATCCGAGCCAGGCCTATGCGTAGATGTTATATGCACGAGTAGAACACAAAGGAGTTGTGGGCGTGAGTATATACATATTGCTTGCTGTTACTAGTTGATTCTTGATTCAGCGGTATTGTTGGATGAAGCGACCCAGACCGACATTACACGTACGTTTACGCGAGACTAGTTCTACTGCCGTGCTTCGCACACAGGTGGATAGTGGGTATTTGTTTCTCCAGCTTTAGTTGAATCGGTTTCAATGAACAGGGTTCTTTCTGAAGATCAAAAAGCAATCACTATACTACGTTGTGGTTTTTGAGGCGTAGGTAAGAACGTTTCTTACTCAGCCCGTAGCAGCCACGTAAAACTTGCAACAACAAAGTAGAGGACGTCTAACTTGTTTTTGCAGGGCATGGTGTGATGTGATATGGTCAAGACATGATGAGATATAAATTGTTGTATGAGATGATCATGTTTTGTTGACATTATCGGCAACTGGCATAAGCCTTAAGGTTGTCTCTTTATTGCATAAGATGCAAGCACCAAATAGTTGCAAGAGCAATAGTTGGCGAGACGACCATGTGACGACACGTTGATAGAGATCAAGATGATGGAGATCATGGTGTCATGCCAGTGGTGATAGAGATCATGACGGTACTTTGGAGATGGAGATCAAAGGCGCAAGATGATCATGGCCATATCATGTCACGTATATTGATTGCATGTGATGTTTATCCTTTATGCATCTTATTCTGCTTTGTTTGACGGTAGCATTATAAGATTATCTCTCACTAAATTTCAAGGTAAAAGTGTCCTCCCTGAGTATGCACCGTTGCCAAAGTTCGTCGTGCCGAGACACCACGTGATGATCGGGTGTGATAAGCTCAACGTTCATCTACAACGGGTGTAAGACAGTTTTACACACGCAGAATACTCAGGTTAAAATTGACGAGCCTAGCATATGCAGATATGGCCTCGAAACACTGAGACCGAAAGGTCAAGCGTGAATCATATAGTAGATATGATCAACATAGTGATGTGCACCATTGAAAACTACTCCATTTCACGTGATGATCGGTTATGGTTTAGTTGATATGGATCACATGATCACTTAGATGATTAGAGGGATGTCTATCTAAGTGGGAGTTCTTAAGTTATATGATTAATTGAACTTAAATTTATCATGAACTTAGTACCTGATAGTATTTTGCTTAGTACCTGATAGTATTTTGCTTGTCTATGTTATTGTAGATAGATGGCCCGTGTTGTTGTTCCGTTGAATTTTAATGTGTTCCTTGAGAAAGCAAAGTTGAAAGATGATGCTAGGAATTATACGGACTAGGTCCGTAACTTGAGGATTATCCTCATTGCTGCATAGAAGAATTACGTCCTGGAAGCACCGCTGGGTGCCAGGCCTCCTGCAGATGCTGTTGATGACGTTAAGAACGTCTGGCAGAGTAAAGCTAGTGACTACTTGATAGTTCAGTGTGCCATTCTTTACGGCTTAGAACCAGGACTTCAACGACGTTTTGAACGTCATGGAGCATATGAGATGTTCCAGGAGTTGAAGTTAATATTTCAAGCCAATGCCCGGATTGAGAGATATGAAGTATCCAATAAGTTCTATAGCTACAAAATGGAGGAGAATAGTTCTGTTAGTGAACATATACTCAAAATGTCTGGGTATCATAATCACTTGACTCAACTGGGAGTTAATCTTCCTGTTGATAGTGTCATTGACAGAGTTCTTCAATCACTGCCACCAAGCTACAAGAGCTTCATGATGAACTATAATATGCAAGGGATGAATAAGACAATTCCCGAGCTCTTCGCAATGCTAAAGGCAGCGGAGGTAGAAATCAAGAAGGAGCGTCAAGTGTTGATGGTCAACAAGACCACCAGTTTCAAGAAAAAGGGTAAAGGGAAGAAGAAGGGGAACTTCAAGAAGAACAACAAACAAGTTGCTGCTCAGGAGAAGAAACCCAAGTCTGGACCTAAGCCTGAGACTGAGTGCTTCTACTATAAACAGACTGGTCACTAGAAGCGGAACTGCCCCAAGTATTTGGCGGATAAGAAGGATGGCAAGGTGAACAAAGGTATATGTGATATACATGTTATTGGTGTGTACCTTACTAGATACTGGTTCTGTTGCTAATATTTGCAACTCGAAATAGGGACTACGGATTAAGCGAAGACTGTCTAAGGACGAGGTGATGATGCGCATGGGAAATGGTTCCAAAGTCGATGTGATCGATGTCGGCTCGCTACCTCTACATCTACCTTCGGGATTAGTTTTAAACCTGAATAATTGTTATTTGGTGCCAGCGTTGAGCATGAACATAATATCTGGATCTTGTTTGATGCGAGACGGTTATTCATTTAAATCTGAGAATAATGGTTGTTCTATTTATATGACTAGTATCTTTTATGGTCATGCACCCTTGAAGAGTGGTCTATTTGTGTTAAATCTCGATAGTAGTGACACACATATTCATAATGTTGAAGCCAAAAGATGCAGAGTTGATAATTATAGTGCAACTTATTTGTGGCACTACCGTTTGGGTCATATTGGTGTAAAGCGCATGAAGAAACTCCATACTGACGGACTTTTGGAATCACTTGATTATGAATCACTTGGTACTTGCGAACCATGCCTCATGGGCAAGATGACTAAAACGCCGTTCTCCGGAACAATGGAGCGAGCAACTGACTTGTTGGAAATCATACATACTGATGTATGTGGTCCAATGAATATTGAATCTCACAGCGGGTATCGTTATTTTCTCACCTTCATAGATGATTTAAGCAGATATGGGTATATCTACTTAATGAAACATAAGTGTGAAATATTTGAAGAGTTCAAAGAATTTCAGAGTGAAGTGGAAAATCATCGTAACAATAAAATAAAGTTTCTACGATCTGATCGTGGAGGAGAATATTTGAGTTACGAGTTTGGTCTACATTTGAAACAATGTGGAATAGTTTCGCAACTCACGCCACCTGGAACACCACAGCGTAATGGTGTCCGAATGTCGTAATCGTACTTTACTAGATATGGTGCGATCTATGATGTCTCTTACTGATACCGCTATCGTTTTGGGTTATGCTTTAGAGACGGCTGCATTCATGTTAAATAGGGCACCATCAAAATCCATTGAGACGACGCCTTATGAACTATGGTTTGGCAAGAAACCAAAGTTGTCGTTACTTAAAGTTTGGGGCTGCGATGCTTATGTGAAAAAGCTTCAACCTGATAAGCTCGAACACAAGTCAGAAAAATGTGTCTTCATAGGATACTTGGGTACACCTTCTATCACAGATCGGAAGGCAAGACTTTTTTTTGCTAAGAATGGATCCTTTCTATAGAAGGAGTTTCTCTCGAAAGAAGTGAGTGGGAGGAAAGTAGAACTTGATGAGGTAACTGTACCTGCTCCCTTATTGGAAAGTAGTTCATCACAGAAACTGGTTCCTGTGACATCTACACCAATTAGTGAGGAAGCTAATGATGATGATCATGAAACTTCAGATCAAGTTACTATTGAACCTCATAGGTCAACCAGAGTAAGATCTGCACCAGAGTGGTACGGTAATCCTGTTCCGGAGGTCATGTTGCTAGACCATTACAAACCTACGAACTATGAGGAAGCGATGATGAGCCCAGATTCCGCAAAATGGCTTGAGGCCATGAAATCTGAGATGGGATCCATGTATGAGAACAAAGTGTGGACTTTGGTTGACTTGCCCGATGACCGGCAAGCCATCGAGAATAAATGGATCTTCAAGAAGAAGACATACACTGATGGTAATGTTACTGTCTACAAAGCTCGACTTGTTGCGAAAGGTTTTCGACAAGTTCAAGGAGTTGACTACGATGAGACCTTCTCAGCTGTAGCGATGCTTAAGTCCGTCCAAATCATGTTAGCTATTGCCGCATTTTATGATTATGAAATTTGGCAAATGGATGTAAAGACTGCATTCCTGAATGGATTTCTGGAAGAAGAGTTGTATATGATGCAACCTGAAGGTTTTATCGATCCAAAAGGTGCCAACAATGTGTGCAAGCTCCAATGATCCATTTATGGACTGGTGCAAGCCTCTCGGAGTTGGAATAAATGTTTTGATAGTGTGATCAAAGCATATGGTTTTATACAGACTTTTGGAGAAGCCTGTATTTACAAGAAAGTGAGTGGGAGCTCTATAGTATTTCTAATATTATATGTGGATGACATATTGTTAATTGGAAATGATATAGAATTTCATGATAGCATAAAAGGATACTTGAATAAGAGTTATTCAATGAAAGACCTCGGTGAAGCTGCTTACATATTGGGCATCAAGATCTATAGTATTTCTATAGAGATAGATCAAGATGCTTAATTGGACTTTCACAAAGCACATACCTTGACAAAGTTTTGAAGAAGTTCAAAATGGATCAAGCAAAGAAATGGTTCTTGCCTGTGTTACAAGGTGTGAAGTTGAGTAAGACTCAATGCCCGACCACTGCAGAAGATAGAGAGAAAATGAAAGATGTTCCCTATGCTTCAGCCATAGGCTCTATCATGTATGCAATGCTGTGTACCAGACCTGATGTGTGCCTTGCTATTAGTTTAGCAGGGAGGTACCAAAGTAATCTAGGAGTGGATCACTGGACAACGGTCAAGAACATCCTGAAGTACCTGAAAAGGACTAAGGTTATGTTTCTCGTTTATGGAGGTGACAAAGAGCTCATCGTAAATGGTTACGTTGATGCAAGCTTTGACACTGACCCAGACGATTCTAAATCGCAAGCCGGATACGTGTTTATATTGAACGGTGGAGCTGTCAGTTGGAGCAGTTCTAAACAGAGCGTCGTGGCGGGATCTACATGTGAAGCAGAGTACATTGCTGCTTCGGAAGCAGCAAATGAAGGAGTCTGGATGAAGGAGTTCATATCCAATCTAGGTGTCATACCTAGTGCATCGGGTCCAATGAAAATCTTTTGTGACAATACTGGTGCAATTGCCTTGGCAAAGGAATCCAGATTTCACAAGAGAACCAAGTACATCAAGAGACGCTTCAACTCCATCCGGGATCAAGTCCAGGTGGGAGAGATAGAGATTTGCAAGATACATACAGATCTGAATGTTGCAAACCCGTTGACTAAGCCTCATCCACGAGCAAAACATGATCAGCACCAAGGCTCCATGGGTGTTAGAATCATTACTGTGTAATCTAGATTATTGACTCTAGTGCAAGTGGGAGACTGAAGGAAATATGCCCTAGAGGCAATAATAAAGTTATTATTTATGTCCTTATATCATGATAAATGTTTATTATTCATGCTAGAATTGTATTAACCGGAAACATGATACATGTGTGAATACATAGACAAACAGAGTGTCACTAGTATGCCTCTACTTGACTAGCTCGTTGATCAAAGATGGTTATGTTTCCTAGCCATAGACATGATTTTTCATTTAATTAACGGGATCACATCATTAGGAGAATGATGTGATTGACTTGACCCATTCCGTTAGCTTAGCACTTGATCGTTTAGTATGTTGCTATTGCTTTCTTCATGACTTATACACGTTCCTATGACTATGAGAATATGCAACTCCCGTTTATCGGAGGAACACTTTGTGTGCTACCAAACTTCACAGCGTAACTGGGTGATTATAGAGGTGCTCTACAGGTGTCTCTGAAGGTACTTGTTGAGTTGGCGTATTTTGAGATTAGGATTTGTCACTCCGATTGTCGGAGAGGTATCTCTGGGCCCACTCGGTAATGCACATCACTATAAGACTTGCAAGCATTGTAACTAATGAGTTAGTTGCGGGATGATGTATTATGGAACGAGTAATGATACTTGCTGGGAACGATATTGAACTAGGTATTGAGATACCGACGATCGAATCTCAAGCAAGTAACATACCGATGACAAAGGGAACAACGTATGTTGTTATGCAGTTTGACCAATAAAGACCTTCATAGAATATGTGGGAGCCAATGTGAACATCCAGGTTCCGCTATTGGTTATTGACTGGAGACGTGTCTCGGTCATGTCTACATAGTTCTTGAACTCGTAGGGTCCGCATGCTTAAAGTTCAGTGACGATCGGTATTATGATTTTTTGTGTTTTGATGTACCGAAGGTAGTTAGGAGTCCCAGATATGATCATGGACATGACGAGGAGTCTCGAAATGGTCGAGACGTAAAGATCAATATATTGGAGGACTATGTTCGGACATCGGAAAGGTTCCGGAATGTTTCGGACATATACCGGAGTACCGGGGGTTACCGGTGTCGGCGTTCTGGGAACGGGGGTCCCCAGACTTGCCTGCCTGCGGCTTGCCGCGTGGATCAAAGGGGGGCCCAGCACGGCCCATCTTCACCAACACAAACCCAAGACGAGGGTACGTGGATGATACTCTCCTCTCTCGTTGTTGTGCATCACCATGATCTTGCGTGTGCGTTGGATTTTTTTGAAATTACTACGTTCCCCAACAGGTTGTTGTAGTCATACGTCTTCACGATCCGACCGATCCTAGCACCGAAGGTACGACACCTCCAAGATCTGCACACGTTCAGCTCGGTGATGTCCCACGAACTCTAGATCCAGCTAAGTGTTGGGGAGAGTTTCGTCAGCACGATGGCGTGATGACGGTGATGATGAAACTACCGGGGCAGGGCTTCGCCTAAGCACTGCTACGATATGACCGAGGTGGATTATGTTGGAGGGGGGCACCGCTCACGGCTAAACAATGTCAACTTGTTTGTCTGTGGGGTGCCCCCTTCCCCCGTATATAAAGGAGTGGAGGAGGGTGATAACCCACAAGTATAGGGGATCGCAACAATTTTCGAGGGTAGAGTATTCAACCCCAATTTATTGATTCGACACAAGGGGAGCCAAAGAATATTCTCAAGTATTAGCAGCTGAGTTGTCAATTCAACCACACCTGGAAACTTAATATCTGCAGCAAGGTATTTAGTAGCAAAGTAATATGATAATAGTGGTAATGGTAGAAAAAGTAATATTTTTTGGGTTTTATAGTAATTGTAACAATAGCAATGGAAAAGTAAATAAGCAAAGAACAATATATGGAAAGCTCGTAGGCATTGGATCGGTGATAGAGAATTATGTCGGATGCGATCGATCACGTAACAGTCATAACATAGGGTGACACAGAACTAGCTCCAGTTTATCAATGATTTAGGCATGTATTCCGAATATAGTCATATGTGCTTATGGAAAAGAACTTGCATGACATCTTTTGTCCTACCCTCCCGTGGCAGCGGGGTCCAAATGGAAACTAAGGGATATTAAGGCCTCCTTTTAATAGAGTACCGGACCAAAGCATTAACACATAGTGAATACATGAACTCCTCAAACTACGGTCATCACCAGGAGTGGTCCTGATTATTGTCACTTCGGGGTTGCCGGATCATAACACATAGTAGGTGACTATAGACTTGCAAGATAGGATCAAGAACTCACATATATTCATGAAAATATAATAGGTTCAGATCTGAAATCATGGCACTCGGGCCCTAGTGACAAGCATTAAGCATAGCAAAGTCATAGCAACATCAATCTCAGAACATAGTGGATACTAGGGATCAAACCCTAACAAAACTAACTCGATTACATGATAAATCTCATCCAAACCATCACCGTCCAGCAAGCCTACGATGGAATTACTCACACACGGCGGTGAGCATCATGAAATTGGTGATGGAGGAAGGTTAATGATGACGATGGCGACGGATTCCCCTCTCCGGAGCCCCGAACGGACTCCAGATCAGCCCTCCCGAGAGAGTTTAGGGCTTGGCGACGGCTTGGTTGTAATGCCCGGGTAATCAAGCTACAGTAATTCCACGCAAATGGTGCCACGTCACCACGGTTACTGTTGCTAATCTACCGTTAGTTCAAAACCGATTCAAATTCAAATTTAAATAAAGTTAAATGATAAAAGCTTTCAAAAGTTAAAACAAAAATGTTCAGGCGGTGCCATAATTTGCATATGTAATTATGGTGTAATAAACACATTTTTATAAAGTGCCTAAGTATTTTAAAATGAATTAAAACAGAAAAAGAAATAAAAGAAAAGAAAATACAAAAGTAGAAGACAAATAAAAAAAAGAGAAAAGGCCCCCTACTGGACCAGGCGGCCCAGCTCACAGGCCAGACCGGCCCACCTGGCCCAGCTTGCCAACAGCCGGCCCGCCCCCTGCCTCGTCTCCCTTCCCTGTTCCCCCGACCCGGGACGAAACAGGGGCGCGTCCCCGCCCGACCGACTCGCCGGCACAGCCACCGGTAGAGGATAAGGCCACCTCGCCCTCACCTCCTCGATCCCATCCCCCGCTCGCCCTCTCAGTCCCTGCGCCTCCCTCTCCCCTCAGATCCACCTCGCCGCCTCTCCTTCCCCATGCATCCGAGCGCCACCGCCGCCATGGCTCCGGCCTGACCAGGGCCACCGTGCCCACCTCGCCGCCCCGCTGTGTCTCCAAGGGCCGCCGTCGTCCGCTGCTTCGACTGGTGCACTCCGTTGGAGTTCGGAGCCACCGCAACGCACACGACGCCGTTGTCTTCCTCCTTTGCTCCGACGAGCTTCGCCGCCGCTCTTCATCAACTCCGGCGACGCCTCTGCTGCTACTAAACCGTTCACGGGCCACCGTGTGTGCCGCTCGGTGAGCCCCTGCTGCCTCCTCTCTCTCTCGCGCATGCCCTAGCTAGTTGTCGCCGTAGCACCCGAATGCAGCGCCGCGGAACGCGTCGCCGACGGGTCTCCGGTGACCAAAGGGTCACGGGCCAGCGCCGGTTGCGCTCATCACGCCCCTTAGATCCTCCCCAACCCCTCCATTTGCCTGCTACCTCACTGTAACTCTATTTCCATCGAGCTCCCGAGCGCGTCGCCGCACGCGCTCGTCGCCGACAGCCGTCCGGTGACCCTTTTGGTCCCGGGCTCGTGTCATTGTGCTTGCGCGAGCATGTAGGCCTCACCCCGCCCTTCTGTTTGCCCATTAGCGCGCTGCATCGCCGTTGCCGCAGCCCGCATGACCACCGACAGCTCGACTGCTCGACTCCGACCACCGCAGCCCGCATGACCACCACCAACTGGCACGTCGTCGTCTTGCCGTTCTAACGCGCCCGACCGCGATCGAAATGGTGCCCTATGGGCGTTTTCCGACGAGGCCCGAGGACACGCCGTCGCGAACGAGCTCGCCGGCATAATTCCGACGAGTCACCGGCCGTCGCTAAGCTGGCCTGATGCGTGGGCCCCTTATGTCGCTGATGGGTGGGCCCTGTTGAACCATTGACTCGGTCAGCGCTGACGTGGCTCCCCTGTGTCTATGACATGCGGGCCCCACGCCATAGACGAATAAAAATAAATAGATAAATTGCTAATTAATTAAATTAATTAATTAAAGACTTAATCTCTCACTGACCACTGGGCCCCACCCGCTAATTAACCCTTTTAGTTAGTCTAAACCCCCCTGTTAGTGCCCCTGACAATGACATGTGGGCCCCACTGGACCCACCTATCTGGTTTGACTGGTCAACCGACCAGTTGACCTGCTAACATCACTCTGATGTCATGCATGCGTCATCATACACTGAATGTTGATTAAATTAATTAAATAAATTGTAAAAATGATTTAAATCTTTTAAAATTAATATAAAATAAACCGTAGCTCGGATGAAAAAACTTTGTACATGAAAGTTGCTTAGAACGACGAGAAGAATCCGGTTACGCAACCCGTTTGTCCGCCACGCATGCCTAGCATAGCAAACTCGCAACTTTCCCCCTCCAATTCATCTGTCTGAAAAAGCGAAACACCGGGGATACTTTCCTGGATGTTTTCCCCCTTCGCCGGTACCACCTGATACCGCGTTAGGGCACCCCTAGCACCGATACTTGTCATGTCATGCATCGCTATGCATATGTTTGTTTAATATTTATTGTTTCTTCCCCCTCTTCTCTCGCTAGACACCGAGACCGACGCCGCTGCTACCCAGTACGACTACGGTGTTGACGACCCCTCTCTCTTGCCAGAGCAACCAGACAAGCCCCCCCCTTGATCACCAGATATCGCCTACTCTTCTCTCTACTGCTTGCATTAGAGTAGTGTAGCATGTTACTACTTTCCTTAATCCTATTTCGCTGCATAGCCTGTCATTGTTGCTACACTGTTGATACTTTACCTGCAACCCTAAATGCTTAGTATAGGATGCTAGTTTATCATCAGTGGCCCTACATTCTTGTCCGTCTGCCGTGCTATACTATCGGGTCGTGATCACTAGGGTGTTGATCATAGGTTTATACTATACCTACTACACATGATATATGTTGGAACTAAAGTTGGGTCGGCTCGTTGAGTACCCGCGGTTGATTCACGAATTGGGGGCTGGAAGGACATACTTTCCCGATGGCCCTCTGTGTGGATCTTTGTGGCGGAACGATAGGGCAGGTTGAGACCACCCAGGTGAGAGGTGGGCCTGGCCCTGGTCGGCATTCGCGGTTATTTCAAGATAACATGCTTAACGAGATCTTGGTATTTGATGTGAGTCTGGCTACTGGCCTATACACACTAACCAACTACGCGGGGACAGTTATGGGCACTCGACGTCGTGGTATCAGCCGAAGCCTTCGTGACGTCAGCGACTGAGTAGCGCGCGCTGGGTTGGACCGCGTAACGCAACTTCCTTTGTAATGGAGGTTGCTAGGTCTGCTCACCGGCCGCGTACACAACGTGCAGGTGTGCAATGGGCGATGGGCCCAGACCCCTGCGCCATAGGATTTAGACCGACGTGCTGACCTCTCTGTTGTTCCTAGGTAGGGCTGTGACGTGTTGATCTCCCAAGGCCGGGCATGACCCAGAAAAGTGTGTCTGGACAAAGGGGATCGAGCGTGTAGGGAAATGTGGTGCATCCCTGCAGGGAAGTTAATCTATTCGGATAGTCGTGATCTTCGGTAACAGGATGACTTGGAGTTGTACCTTGACCTTATGACAACTAGAACCGGATACTTAATAAAACACACCCTTCCAAGTGCCAGATACAACCGGTGATCGCTCTCTCACAGGGTGACGAGGGGAGGATCATTGGTTAGGATTATGCTATGCGATGTTATTTGGTGAACTTACCACCTACTCTCTTCTTCTGCTGCTAGATGGAGGTTACCAGAAGCGTAGTCTTCGAAAGGACTAGCTATCCCCCTCTTATTCCAACATTCTGCAGTTCAGTCCACATATGTTACCCCCTTTTCCATTTGATACCAATGCATACATATGTAGTGTAGCTCCTTGCTTGCGAGTACTTTGGATGAGTACCTCACGGTTGCTTTGCTTCCCCTTTTCCCTCTTTTCTATACTCGATTGCTGCGACCAGACGATGGAGTCCAGGAGCCAGACGCCACTGTCGATGACAACTACTACTACTCGGGAGGTGCCTACTACTACGTGCAGCCCGCTAACGACGACCAGGAGTAGTTTAGGAGGATCCCAGGCAGGAGGCCTCCGCCTCTTTCGATCTGTATCCCAGTTTGTGCTAGCCTTCTTAAGGCAAACTTGTTTAACTTATGTCTGTACTTAGATATTGTTGCTTCCGCTGACTCGTCTATGATCGAGCTCTTATATTCGAGCCCTTGAGGCCCCTGGCTTGTAATATGATGCTTGTATGAGTTATTTTATCTGTAGAGTTGTGTTGTGATATCTTCCCGTGAGTCCCTGATCTTGGTCGTACACGTTTGCGTGTATGATTAGTGTACGGTCAAATCGGGGGCGTCACAAGTTGGTATCAGAGCCGACTACCTGTAGGAATCCGCCTTCCCCACTCCTTGGCCGAAGTCGAGTCTAGACATTACAAAACTTTTTACTAACATGGCTGTGTGCCTTACGGTCCCACGTCACCATTTGGGTGGTATTAGGATCTTTTACTCCTCGATTCTTACTCTGGGACTCTGAACTCTCTCCTACTCCTGTTAAATGATTTTGCTAACTTTAACATTAGGATCCCGTGACCGCGTTCACCCCAAAGTTGGATAAGCCCTAGATATTTTTAGAGTAGTATATTGAACATTATCCACACTGTCATTTGACTCCTTTGAAACATCTTTATTTTTAGATGGAACCCACGAGACAGGTCGTGCGCCACACGACGACCATTGGTGCCTCAGGATCACCTGCTGTGTTGGTTGAGATGATGACCTATCTGGGTTATCTCTGGCACCCTGAGTACACCGTCTACGAGGAGTTCCAGGACTTTAACCAGGAGTAGTACCGTGCCATTGTCCACCTCTACTCTCATGAGTATGACTCCACTACCGTGCTCCACACTGCTCATGGTGTTGGAGTGACTATCGACATGGCGGTCCACGATGCTGCTTATGCTGCTCTGACACATCTTCGTGGAGAGTATCGGGAGTTGGACACCTCCCCTTTCAGGCACATTGCTATCGCATCCGATGTTGGTGCGGAGGGATACTACACTGTTGCCTACTCCACTGTCACCCGAGAGCCCTTCTACCATCAGAACCTGGTTCTGCATGCTGATGGGCTGGATAGAGCTAACCGAGCTCTTCGCCATGAGTTGTACACCACCCGTTAGCACCTGTACTGTGCTCTGACGCTGTTGCACCCCTCTGTCCGATCTGGTGATCTGTCGCGTTCTGTGATCTACCCTGCCAGGACCATGATGCCCCAGGGCGTCGGCTGGCCGGATGTGGGAGGCTACTCTCCCGCACTTGGTCCTCTCCTGCCACCCGCGCATCGGGTTCTGCACCAAAGTATCCGCGGACCCCAGGCTACTCACGTGGAGGACTTCCCGTCGCGTCACTACCAGCTGTCAGGCTACACCTACCTCCACAGTTCCTCCTTGGACTGATGTAGGCTTGCTTGTTAGTATTAGATGCATTCACCGCGAGCCTGCATGCCGCCTATGATGTTCTTAGGCTATGTACTGAACTCTGTGCATGAACTCTTTTGTAAGATATGCCAACTACTATGTAGTATCTATCGTGTTCCTTTATTGTGCCTGTTTCATCATGTATGATTTTTGTCCTTGCAATTTCTCAATGCTGAACTACCCCTATTATATATTAGCAGGATGGTTAGACCAGGTGGTCGTGGTGGCCATCCCCCACCACTGCCTGAGTACATGGCTGGGATGATGCAACAGTTTGAGCTGAATCACCAGTTCATGGAGAATATTATGGCTCAGTTTCCTCGCCCCAATATGAACCAGCAGCCAACCCAAGTGACTCTGCAGGATTTCATGCGTCTCAACCCAACTGTGTACCGCAACTCAACTTAGCCTCTGGATGCTGATGACTGGCTTCGTGACATCACCTATCTGATGGAGTCTGCGGATGTAGCCCTTGCCAGCTATGTCACATTTGCTTCATTCTTCCTGAAAGGACCCACTGCTCAATGGTGGTACAACCACCGGCGTACTCTGTCAGTTGGAACAATCATCACCTGGCCAGACTTCCAATCTGCTTTCCGTGCCCGCTTCATTCCCCAGGGAGTCATGGACTGGAAGAAGCGCGAGTTCCGCAGCCTCACCCAAGGCAACAAAATTGTGGAAGCTTATCAGCGGGAGTTTCTGGACTTGTCCCGCTATGCTGAAGAAGACATTGCAACTGATGCACCCAGACAGGAGAAGTTCCATGATAGACTTCAAGCTGACATCAAGCTCGCACTTTTAGTGCATGACTTTGCTAATTTCGCCACCTTGGTGAACAAGGCCATCAATGTCGAAACTGGTCTGCAGGAACACCAGAGCTCTCACAGGCGCAACCGTGACATGGGCTCATCTTCGGGCCCGTCCTCGCAGAAGCGTAGGATATGGATTCCCAACAGCATGTACCAGCCTACTACACCTGCTCCAAGGCAGTCCTATGCTGCACCGCGTCTGCCTCCCTCACCAACTAGGCAGCTGAGACTTCCAGCTCCACCACCCCGAGCTCCTGTTCCCACTCCCAATAATGGTCTGTGTTACAAGTGTGGCCAACCAGGTCACCTCGCCAGGAACTGCTTTCAGAACCAGAATCAACTGGCCCTTCTTGCAGCTGGTCGTGGAAGCAACCAGCCTCGCAACAACAATGCCAGGTCTTATGGTCGTGTTCATGCCAACCACATTGATCTTAATGAAGCTCAACACCAGCCTGCTACTATGATGGGTACACTCCTCGTAAATTCAGTACCTGCATCTGTTTTATTCGTTTCAGGAGCATCACATTCATTCATGTCAGAAGATTTTGCATACAAACACGACGTTAAATGTGAGGAGATGAACACTTCGGTAGTGGTAAAAACCCTTGTGGGACAATGTCAAACCTCACTGGTTGGCATCGACGTCCCCGTGGAAATCGAAGGGCTGGAATTCTATGCCTCTCCCATTATCCTGAAGTCGTCTAACATTGACCTCATTCTAGGGATGGATTGGTTGAAAGCGCATACTGCTTCTATAGTTTGCGCCACTAAGACCGTCCATCTGCTACATCCTTCCGATGAAATAGTTACTTACTAGGCTCATCTAGTTCAGAATGCCGAGGCACGACTTTATGCCTTGAATGCATTGAACGCTGCACCACTCGATGGCATTGAAAACATTCCCATCGTTCGTGAATTCCAAGACGTCTTTCCGGAAGAACTTCCAGGGATTCCCCCTGGTAGAGCTGTCGAATTCATCATCGACTTGAAACCAGGCACCACTCCTATAACCAAACGACCCTACAAGATGCCGCCACATGAACTCACTGAGCTTAAGGAGGAAATTGACAAATCTCTTGTCAAAGGTTTCATTCGCCCTAGTTGCTCTCCTTGGGGAGCACCTTCTCTCTTTGTTAAGAAGAAGGATGGGACGAACTGATTAGTCTAAGACTACCGTCCTATAAACCAAGCTACCTTTCAGAATAAATATCCTCTTCCTCGGATCAATGATCTTTATGATCAACTGGCTGGTTCATCAGTGTTCTCCAAACTTGACTTGAGGTTGGGTTACCACCAGATCCGTGTTCATGAAGAGGATATCCCAAAAACCGCCTTTGTGACTCGGTATGGATCATACGAGTACACCGTCATGTCATTCGGCTTAACGATGCTCCCACCACTTTCTCTCGTCTGATGAACTACATATTCATGGATTACCTCGACAAGTTCGTCGTGGTTTATCTGGATGATATCCTTGTATTTTCCAAGAACAAAGAAGAACATGCTGAACATCTTCGTCTTGTGCTGGAAAAGCTTCGAGAGCATCAACTCTATGCTAAGTATTCCAAGTGTGAATTCTGGCTCCCCGAAGTAACCTATCTTGGGCATGTCATCTCCAAGGATGGTATTGCCGTCAACCTTGAGCGAGTCCAGGCTATTCTCGATTGGACTCCTCTGAAGAATGTCAAGCAAGTCCGAAGTTTTCTCGGTCTCGCCAGCTATTGCCGTCGATTTGTCGAGAACTTCTCCAAGATCGCTAGGCCTCTGACTAATCTGTTGCATAAGGGTGTCAAGTTCTAATGGACAGACAAGTGTCAGTAAAGTTTCCAGGTGCTCAAAGACAAGTTGACTTCTGCCCCAGCGCTTGCTCCACCTGATACTAAGGACTTCGTCATTTACTGCGACGCTTCCCGTCAAGGATTAGGCTGTGTCCTAATGCAAGAGCGCAGAGTGATTGCTTATGCCTCTCGTGAACTGCACCCTCACGAAGAAAACTACCCAGTTCACGACCTCGAGCTTGCTGCTGTCATTCATGCACTGAAGCAGTGGCGACATTACCTTCTCGGTAATCGTTGTGAGCTCTTCACCGACCACCAAAGTCTGAAGTACCTGTTTACTCAACCAGACCTGAACCTCCGGCAGCAGAGATGGATGGAGACTATTGCAGACTTTGACGTGGGTATATCCTATACCCCAGACAAGGCTAATGTAATGGCTGATGCCTTGAGCCACAAGTCTTACTGCAACCACCTCCATGTTCACAAAGTTCAGCCCTCGCTTGTTGAATAATTCAAAAAGCTGAACCTTCATATTGTTCCCCCTGGTGCACTCGCTCCCCCTCCCCCAGAGTTTCAGAAGATGAATCTTCGTGTTGTTACTAAGGGTTCTCTAAATACCCTGGCTGTCGTACCAGATCTCATAGATGGTATAAAGACTATTCAAGGTTATGACTCTGAAGTCCATAAGATTAAACTCCATATAGCAGAAGGAAAGCCCTTATTCTTCACTATCGCCGATGATGGCGCCTTGTACTTCAAAGGCCGCCTAGTGGTACCACGTTCGAGGAAAAACCTGGATCAGACTAAAAAGGTTATGAAAGAAGCTCATGATACGCCTTTGTCTATTCATCTCGGTAGTACAAAGATGCACTACAAAAAAAAGACACATCCGTGACATTTTGGGTCAGGCACTTCCTTGCCTGCGAATATGTAGCTGGTGGGTCCCAGCAGTCAGGGGGCGAATCGTTTGTTTTGCCCGGACACACTTCCTTGCGTGCGAAGATGTAGCTGGTGGGTCCTAGCAGTTAGGGGAAACATTTTTTCACGAAATACAGCGGTCCGTCCGGTGGGTCCCAGCTGTCAGGTGGAGGAATCATTATTTTTCATGTAATAAGGAGGCACTTCCTTGCTGCGGCCGTGGACCCAGCTGTTAGCCTCTCCACGTATAGTCCACGTCCGATGGAAGTCGTTCCTTGACCACGTTGACCACGCCACGCCGAGAGCACCAGGGCGGTGGACGACGGCGAGGCCTAGGAAGGGGACGACGGGGAGCCGGGGAAGACGCGACAGTGGAAGCCCGCGCAGAGAGGAGTACGAGGGTTCACTGGTTCGACTGCGGTGTGAGGCTGCCGTTGCCGCAGGGCCTGGCCAGCGGTGGGAATAGTAGGGGGTGGTGAGGCCTCGCGGCAGCATAGCCAGCCACGGGAGGCAGGAGCATGCGGCACGACCGGCGTTGCTTTGGGCAGCTGGAGCAAGAAGACCAGAGGTTGAAGAAGCACTACGGCCGTTGGATGGACATCGTATGGTCACTGGAGCTAGAATCGTTTATATTGACTAAGTTGACAAAGCCCTTCGTCCCCGTCAACTTAGTAGGCCCACAAGTCAGCCTCCCACCAAGGTGGGTCCCAGCTAGCAGGGGGTATTCTTTTTTTTGCGTAATAAGGAGGCACTTCCGGTGGGTCCGAGCTGGTAGCAGGGGGAACTTTTTTTCATGAAATACGGTGGCCCTCGGGTGGGTCCTAGCTGTCAGGGGCAAATGTTTCTTTCGCAAAATACTGGTGGGCGTCCGGTGGGTCCCTACTGTCAGGTGCAGGAATAATTATTTTCCGCGTAATAAGGAGGCACTTCCTTGCGGCTGCCATGGACCCAGCTGTCAGCCTCTCCACGTACAGTATTCTTCCGATGGAATTCGGTCGTTGACCACATTGATCACGCCGCGCCGAGAGCACCACGGCGGTGGATGATGGCGAGGCCTAGGAAGGGGACGATGCGGAGCCGGGGAAGACGCGACAGTGGATGCCCACGCAGAGAGGAGTACGAGGGTTTACTGGGTTCGGTTGCGCTGCCGTCGCCGCAGGATAACAGGGGGTGTGGGTGAGTGGAGTGGAGGGATGGCTTGGCCAGCGGTGGGAGTAGTATGGGGGCGGTGAGGCCTCCGCGGCAGCACAGCCGGCCACGGGAGGCAGGATCAGGCGGCACGACCGGCGCTGCTTTGGGCGGCTGGAGCAACAAAACCAGAGGTTGAAAAAGCACTACGGCCGTTGGATGGACATTGTACGGTCAGTCGATCTAGAATCGTGCATATTGACTAAGTTGACAAAGCCCTCCGTCCCCGTCAACTTAGTAGGCCCACTATACTGGGTCCCAGCTAGCAGGGGGAGTATTCATTTTTTTGTGCGTAATAAGGAGGCACTTCCTTGCGTGCGAAGATATAGCTGGTGGGTCCGAGCTGTCAGCGGCGGTAACATTTTTTTCGTGAAATACAGAGGCCCTTTCGGTGGGTCCCAGATGTCAGGTGGAGGAATCATTATTTTGCGCGTAATAAGGAGGCATTTCCTTGGGTGCGGCCGTGGACCCAGCTGTCAGCCTCTCCATGTACAGTCCACTTCAGATGCATGTCGGTCGTTGACCGCGCTGACCACGCCACGCCGAGAGCACTAGGGCGGTGGACGACGGCAAGGCCTAGCAAGGGAACGACATGGAGGCAGAGAAGATTCGGCAGTTTTTTTGTTTCCCACATGGAGGGGAGTACGAATGTACGAGGGTTTACTGGTTCGTCTGCCGTCGCTAGAGAATAACAGCAGGTGTGGGTGAGTAGAGGGATGGCTAGGCCAGCGATGGGAGTACGGTGGGGCGGTGAGGCCTGCGCGGCAGCACAACCGGCCGCGGGGAGGAGGGAGCAGGCAGTCCCGCCGGCGCTTGTTTGAGCGGCTAGAGCAGGAAGAGCGGAGATTGAGGAAGCACGACGGCCGTCGGATGGACATCCGACAGTATACATGCCATTTGTGGAAAGCCTCAAATATGTGGAAAACAACATACATCCCATCTGTCATTATTTCAAATAATTTACAACCCATTTGCTAATTCTTAAGGGTTTTTTGGAGCCCATATTCTTTTTATTAGCATTACAGCCCATATTGTGGCCACGGTTAAAAAATTATACGAAATTTTGCATATGTCGGTGCGATCTGAACTGATTTTTCAAAGTTTGGAAATTGCAGTGGCATTTCTCGGATACACCAGATTTGGAGTGGCATTTATCAAATTAACCCAAAACAAAAAATAACTGGGCGAGCTGCTGGGTCCCTGGTGTCAGCCGCTCGTTGTGCAATTCTCTCGTTTATTGACTACGTTGACAATGGCATGGGACCTAGATGTCAGAAATCCACTAGGAGGAGCCATTTTTATTGGCTTGAAATAAGGAGGCACTTGCTTGCGTACTACCATGACCTTGGCGGGTCCCTGCTGTCATCCTCTCCATGTACAATCATCTCCTAATTGTGTACGCGTCAACTTGCTAGGCCCACAAGTCAGCCTCTAAACCCGTGGAGGACAAATACAACCCATTTAAAAAAATAACAGCCCATTCCATACGTTCAAACGGAAAGTTCAACATTCAGAGCAAAGTAACAGGTCTGATCCACATATAGAGTACTGAACTTCCACGTTGACAACCATCATAGCCAAGTTAACTATCTACTCCCACTAATACTCTAGTAGCGTACAAGTACTAACTTACTCTTAGCTAACTAGACGATGCCGGCCGCCATCTGTGGTACACGCTAAACGCCGGCACCGGCGTCGTGCGCCTCGCCTCGGACTTGCAAGAGGTGCGATAGGGCGCGTTGCTCGCGCGTGTTGGCCCTTTCCATGCCGGCGTGGTCCACTGAAGCTTCGGCTTCCAAGAAGGAAACCCACTTAACGAGCTGGTAGTAAAAATCGGCGTCGCGAATGTGTGCGTGCCCGACAGCCTCCAAGGCTATTTACCGGGCGCCGGCCTCCACGTAGTCAGCCCAGTTGCGGGCGCTCTGCTCGCGATTCAGAGCGTCGGTGCGCTCCTACTCCATGTCCCGCTGGCGGCGCAAATCGGCGATACGCTACTCCTCCGCCAGGCGGTCGCGCTCCAACAACTCCTGCTCCTCCGCCATGCGGTCGCGCTCCAACAACTCCTCGATCTCCGCATTGCCATCTAAAGACAGATAGAATGCTTCCTCCCTCCATCTGCCTTCCGGTGAAAACCCGAATACTAGTTCCGGCGGTGACCGCCTCCGGTGTCGCCTACCGCGGACGGGCGGGGGCATGGCGGACGTGGCGAGTGACGTCGGGCCGGTGGGGGCTTATGAGGATATGGCGAGTTGGGTCACAATGGCACCGGAGAAGGCCAGGAAGCAGTACTTATAGGCGGAAGGTAGCGCGACGGTCATCGGAATTCAATGCATAATGGCTTAGCGCGCCAGCTTGCCATAGAAAACTAGAGAAACTGAAATTATGACTGTGCCGCCCTGTCCCGTTTGGGTCGCACGCTAGCATGGCGGTCAAACGAGTGCACTCGAATCATCTCCCTCCTTGTCAATAATGATTCCACGGATTTAAAAAGCCCGCAACAATTAAAGCGTATCTTTTTTTGCATTAGTTAGCTGCCTTAATTACGGCCGGCTGCATGCAGGCACTCAGAATCACTCGCAGGCAGTACGCGAAGCAGCATGCAACGAGTCGCAGCCGAGGGCACGCATGCAGCCACTTAAATCGCTGGAATTAATTAGGCTTAAACTTTTGCATGTCATTAATTATTGCCATGCCTTGGTCTTGCTCCTTTGCTCACAGAATTAAATAGGCTTAAACTTCTTCAGAGGTAGGCATTTTTATCCGTGTAGGATCGATAGTGTAGCTTGTCAGTTTCTTAAGAGGTAGGCATTTTTATTCAAAAAACTGCCACTTCGCATCTTGCGTCGCAAATAAAACTACCAGGAGTGCATTTGTAGGCTAGCTAGTGATCGATCAGTAACTTGTAAACACTGAGCGAACAGAAATAAGTAACTGTTAATGCATCTCAATGATTCATAGATCATATACAAATATGTATCTCCAAAGGCAAAGATCAGCCACTTCGGATCTTGCGTCGCAACTAAAAATAACTAGTACGATTCCCATACATAAGATCAACATGTTAATGCATCTCAATGATTCACAGATCATATACAAATATGTAGCTCCAAAAGCAAAGATCTAGAAAAAAATATGTTCTTCCTTCTAACATGGATGCTTCTCTTGGCCAACATTCAGTACAGACTGAAAGACAAATTTGTTTGTGAAGTCTACAATTCCTCTTGCAAACGTAAGTGGTTTCACCAATAGCTGGAACCATGAGAATGAACCACACATGATGGAGGAACATCCACTGCAATATGATTTGGTCTTCTCTCGATCACACCGCGACACTATTTTTGGAATACAAACTTTAACTTAGGCAAAATGATGCCCATTGTATAATCAGACCAAAGCAATGAAGCACCTAGTGTTGGCCAATAAATAGTACAATACTACTTTTCTACAGTCCATGAAGTGACTATCCAATCTTTCTGTGTCTATTTTCAAATGGCACTGCATGCAGTGACTATACTATTCTCTTGTGCAGTTCAACCAAAATTGCGGACACTTTGTTTGTTTGCCAAATAGCAACGGGCAGACATCTCTATCTGCACAAATATCAAGCAGCTAGTAAACATATACCACACCCTGTATTTTCGGTTTAAACATGTCTCTTCCGCTTAGCATCTGTCATGTTCTGCACTGGAAAATCTGATACAGTTATGTTTTGCCCTGGACAATTTCATACTGAATTGATTTGCTGGTTCAGAGCAGAAATATAGCGCCTATTCTTCATCAGACCAAGGATATCCATGTTCACAGTGATGGAAGAGGTGAAATCGATACAACCAAAATTGAGCACCCAATCATTGAATCATGTCCTGCACCTCCAATGTAGGTCCACCCTGCCAATAAATTCACATGCAAACCACTAGTATTACTATCTAATGACAGTACAAAAAGAGTAGCAAGATAGTAGCAAACCATGTACCTTTGTAATGAATAGCTCATAGTGCCACCAATTGGATATAAAGGTTTGGAAAAAACATGCTCCTAATGTTGAACCAGTTGGACTTTTTGTGCAGTTCCACTAAAATCGAGCATCCCTGTTTGCATAGATATTGAAAGTGTGATTACTCTAGAAGTGGCACTAGTTGTAGCATAGACTCACAAATATAAGCATTCCAATTTCTTAATGGGAAAAGATAGCAAGACTGTTTCTAACCACCTGTTTGAGGAATAAATAAAGCAACAGCGGCTGATGTCAGGAAGGCATACATAGTTTTTTCTGAAAAACTAAGCCATTCCTGACCTTTCCTCTTATTTTAAGCAAATTTTGTGTAGTTCTACTAAAATAAAATGCCATCACCGCCTTGACAATTCAGTGACACTGTACAAAAGGAAATGACTTAACATTACATCATGATGTCAGGTATGTAGTCTACAGACATTAGAGACAAACATACATACCTCCTCCGATAACATAATGAACATTAATTTTAACAAAGGTGTGACTAGCTTTACCGGGATAATTTGAGTGAACTCTACACCCTTTGTTCCTTAATATAAGACGTTTTCGCGGTTCAATTTAAAGTACCCAAACGTCTAGTATTTAGAAAAACAGGTAGTAGTTTTCTTGAGCACATATCTGGGAAAGCTTGCCACACTTTATTTATGTCCATACGCTAATGCAACACCATTCGAATACTACAAATATACACTAATCCAGTGGCTAGTGCAATAGTAGAGTAGTTAGTTTATTACAGGGTACAGTACAATGGTTTTACTGAACAGATTTCAATAAACTCTAGCACTGGAAGGTTTCTATAAGAATTAACAATACAAAATGTAAAGGTGACAAGTTTCAGCATTGGTATACTAGCTATGCATGAGCATTAAACCAAATACAAAAGTCTGAAGGTAACTAGCATTATTAACTAATGACAGTATAAAAAAATTGCAAACCATGTACCTCCAAGGTAAATATCATTTCGAACTCGGGGGGACCTTAAAAATTGCTATCCCAATCTTGATAATCGATCAAACATAAAAACTTGATCGAACGACTCAAGAGAACAACCGGAGGAGGAGGTGCCCACTCTTGACCTTTCCTCTTGTCTTCATAATTGTTTGTGCATTTTAACCAAAATAAAATGACATCAGCGCCTTCGCATTTTGGTGACACTGTACAAAAAATTAACTTATCTCATGAAAGTGAGGTATGTAATCTATAAGCATTAACAGTGAAAAAATCTGAAGGTAGCAACAAGTTTCATCGTTGGTATACTAGCTGTGCAACAACATTAGAATGCCTTAGCTGAAAAATCTTTAATACATCCACAATCAACAGCTAACCCTGAAATAATCTAGTGACATTAAATGTCATTGCTTAAATTTATCAGTGGCATTAGACTGAGAGCGGCATTAGTTAAATGTGGCATCACTTTAGCAGTAGCATTGCTTGACTTGACTGCTGGCGTTATACTAACAGCAAAAAAAGTGGCAATAAGAGCATGGGAGGCCCATTCGGACAGTGGGCGCACCAGTACGATGTACCTCCACGGACGCGGAGTGGTGAGGGAGGTATGGTTGCCCAGAGCAACAAATATCCAGGCAGCATGTGTGGATTACGTCCCATTTTTGTTCTCTTTAGCCACCTTTTTCCTATGTGAGGAAAACTGTCGGGTGGTAGGTGCGACATATGCCAATGGGTGGCTTATCATTGTGGGAGCTAGTAAGACGTCGCCGGTGCCTGGAAATGGGATGAGGCGAAGACATGCACGCCGGCGAATCTTACCCAGCTTCGGGGCTCTCCATGGAGATAACACCCCTACTGCTGCTCTGTGGGGTCTCCGCATGATCACTAGATGAACAAGTAACTACACGATGCTCCTTGAGCTGTTCGGTGAGAGGAGGAAGAAGGGCATGGCTTGCTCTCTTCTCCTCCCTATGCGGTGTCTAAGACTAGCAGGGATCAACCCTTTGCATGGGCGCCCCGGGGGTTTATATAGGCCTACCCCCCGGGGGTACAATGGTAATCCGGCTGGGCGTGGGGCCCAGCCGTCTGTGTCTACACTCGCCGGCTTCTGCGCCGACTGCTGGGGCCCGCCGGCTGGTGGGTCCTGCCGGCTGCCGGCTCCTTGGTCGACAGGCAGGCCCCACTGTCCAGGGCCTTGTCGGGGGCTGGTTACTGTTGTTCAATCTCGGTGACGAGGGCTTCGCCGAGGTGGGCGTGGCTACAGTGCCGCCGTCCGGCGGGTGATCGCTGTAGCCTCGCCGCGTCTTGTCTCCTTAATGGGGCGTCTCCTTCGAGGTAGGTGGCAAGCCGGCTGCGGGGAGCCGGCTTTGTCTTGGGCCGACTGGGGTGGCCTGGCCGCCTTCAGGTGTCTCTCTGCCTGAAGGGGCCCACCGCCCGTGGGCCATACTGGCAGCCCGTCGTGGATAACATCAGGGTCAACGTGGCAATAGTGCTGCGCCGGACGGGTCGTGGCCACCCGTACGGCGCACTGCGCCAGGCGTGCTCCGGGATTCGGGGGTGGCAGGCCTCACTATAGCCACGCCCCGTCACATCACCGTTATGTGGATGCAGACTTCGAGGGTACGATCTTGACCGCTTTGTGGAAGACGGCTTCTTGGAGTCGGCCTTCTCGCGGCCGGCTTCTCGGAGCCGGCCCTCCCGCGGCTTTTCTTCATGAGGGCTGAAGTCGGGCCGCCTTCCGATAGCTGGCCTGGGAGACAGCCGGCAAGGGGAAGGCGGCCGCACGTCTTGGATTCTTGAGGGTCGAATCGGCTCGTAATTTTTTCAGAAGGGCCAGGGGGAGCCGGCTAGGCTACCCATGGTTATTTACTCCTGTATAATCTTCCAGGAGTATCATAACCTCCGTGCAGCCGCCTTCAACTCCCAGGCTCAGGAGCTGGGCCGGAGAACCGAGGACCTGACCAGCAGCCGGAGTGCGTGTTTGTCTCGTTCATCTCCTGTGGGGGCGCGTCAGCGCACCCACTGGGTGTAGTCCCCGAGATTCGGGGCGACTGCTGAGCAGCCGGGTCGGATCTTCCTTGACGACTTCACCTTATTAATTTCCTTTGTCTTCATGCTTGCAGGAGCCAATGCCGACTTGAGGGAGCAGCTCAGCGGGGCCCAAGCCGCCCTTCGCGCCAAGGAAGCCGAGTACAGCGCCTTGGTCCTGGAGCGTGACCGCTTGGCCAAGAAGTTGGCGACCAGGAGGAGAGCCACAAGGCGGCCCTGAAGAAGGCGCAGGAAAACGAGGACGCCCTGAAGGCCGAGTTCGAGACCGAAGCGGTGGGATGGGCTGAAGCGAAGCAGGCGCTGAGCGAGGGCTTCAATCGTATCGAAGATCTGATCGACGGTAAGCCACCCTCTTCACTCCCTGCTTACCCCTTGATCCCTGATTTGTGTTCTGACTTGTGCTCCTTTTTGTTCTCTGTGCGGACTACTATCCCGGCTACTCCGTCTTTGCCACCCAATCCATCGAGGCCCATCGCGAGGCACGCCGGCAGGCGGGGGCTAAAATCGCACCGGACGCGAGCCAGACGCTTAAGGAGCTGCTCTTGGCGGTCCAAGCCCGGCTGCAGCCGGCTCACCGTATGCTCCGCCGCCTCCAGTGCGCCGGGGCACAGGTGTTGGCCGCCCTCTGGCCAAGCGAGACGATTCCCCGCACCCCGAGTCGGACTGCCGACTGGCTGGAGGTGGCGGTTGGCTGCTTCGAGGCCTGGAAGGCGTCGACAGCCCAGCTTGGAGCTGGGCGGGCGCTGGAGTTTGTCCGAGACTGCTATCCGGGGCTGAACCTGGACCAGATGCGCACCTGGCGGCTGGAGGCCGATGAAGAGTTGGAGGAGGTGCGGCCGGCTATCGCTCAGCGCGCTTCGACGATCGCCGAGTGTACTGACATCAGCGTCTTCGCTCCTGAGATTAATGACGACGGTGTTGCCCAGCCGGAGGAGTGGTTCGGGCTGGACCCGGCAGCGGGTGAAGACTCAGCAGAGGAGATCGCCTCCAGCGATGAAGGCGAAGATGACGAAGGAGAGGAAGGCGAAGACGTTGAGCCGACTGGTGAAGCGGGCAGCCAGCCTCAGCCTGATCGTGCCTCCGGCAGCAAGGCGCGTGCTAGCGCACCCTCTGCGGGAGGCGGTGATCATGCCGAGGTTCGCCAGCCGGCCACTCCTCCAGCCGGCACTGCCATCTCCACTGACCTGCCCGACTCGCCTGTCGCTCCCTTGGCCTAGTCTGCCGTCCTTGTTTTTTCCTGCTTGTTGCCTTTTGAACAATTTTATTAAACTTGCGCAGTTCCACCCACTAGGGGTGTATTCGAACTATGTTGAATGCTGGCCTTTTGAAGGTCTTTTATGTAAATATTATTGTGTGCGTGTTTGGTTTCCATTCATGTATGCTTTCTATCCTTAGGCTGTTTCCTTTGCCGCCTTCCCCTTTTGGGGAGGCAAGTACTTGAGCTTTCTTAGATTGAAGCGAGGTGAATGGAAGCCGGCCGGCCGGCTACTCTGGTAGTCGGTCGGCGGTGGGAGAAAAACCGGCTTTTGTTATATTAGTACGTTAGTCCCTAGCCGTTTTTTGTGTGGGCGCCCTTTCCTGCCTTTAACTCTTGCCAGCCGGACAGCCGGTTCTTCGATCTGCGACTTTTGGCAAGAGAAGGCTTGGGAGCTGGCACACTACTTGTATGACTGCGGGTAGGACTTCTAATATAACTCCAGGCGGCCAGTCCCCGGGCCGACTAGGCGAACCCGGTGCCGGACGGAAAAAGTGAATGTAATGACAAGGTCATAAGCATGCTACTTTTCATTCATAGATAAAAGATGGCAGTCCCCGAGCTCTCCTCGGGGGGCCTATTGTCTCGTACTTAGTACAAAAGTTAGCATGATACATACTGCATTTTAACTGTAAAATCTTCGGAGGAGGTTAGCGTTCCATGGTCGTTCCGACTCCTTGACGGAGTCGTCTCTTTTTCGTGCCTTCAGCTTCTGCGCGTTGATTAGGTAGTAGGAGTTGTTGCCTAAGGCTCTGCTGATGACGAAGGGGCCCTCCCAAGGGGCCGAGAGCTTGTGCTGGCCGGCTGTTCGCTGGATCAGCCGGAGCACAAGATTGCCCTCTTGGAAAGATCTTGGCTTGACCTTCCGGCTATGGTAGCGGCGCAGGCCCTGCTGATAGATGGCGGACCGGCTGAGGGCTAACAACCGGCCTTCTTCCAGCAGGTCGACGCCGTCTTCTCGTGCTTCCTTGGCCTCCGCTTCTGTGTACATGGTTACCCGAGGCGAGTCGAACTCGATGTCAATTGGGATGACCGCCTTGGCACCATACATGAGGAAGAAAGGAGTGAAGCCGGTTGACTTGTTTGGTGTAGTGCGCAGACTCCAGAGGACGGCCGACAGCTCATCGAGCCAACAGCCGGCCAAACGCTCCAGTGGTACGAACAGTCAGGGCTTGATGCCGGAAAGGATGAGGCCGTTGGCTCGCTCGACCTGGCCGTTTGACTGCAGGTGGGCAACGGACGCTAGGTCCAACTGGATGACGTGCCAAGGCTCCCTTGGCAAAATTCGTGCCATTGTCGGTGATGATGCTGTGTGGCACGCCGTACCGAGTTGTTATATCTGCGATAAATGTGACGGCAGTCGGCCCATTCAGCTTCTTGATCGGCTTTGCCTCAATCCATTTGGTGAATTTGTCCACGGCGACAAGCAGATGTGTCATGCCGCCGCGCACCGTCTTGAATGGGCCCACCATGTCCAGTCCCCAAATGGCGAAGGGCCAAGTGAGGGGAATGGTCTTGAGTGCTGAAGCCGGCATGTGTTGCTTGGAGCTGAAGAGTTGGCACCCTTTGCAATGTTTAACTAACTCCTTGGTGTCATCCAAAGCAGTCGGCCAAAAGAAACCATGGCGGAAGGCTTTGGCGACGAGTGATCTTGAGGCCGCATGGTGGCCGCATTCTCCTTGGTGGATGTCTCTGAGGATTGCAATGCCCTTCTCTTGCTCGACGCATCGCTGGAGGACTCCAGTGACACTGCGCTTGACAAGTTCTCTGTTGACGATTGTGTATGCTCCGGCTCGGCGTTGGACTCGTCTTGCCTCTACTTCATCAGCCGGCAGATCTTGGTTTATTAGGAAGTTCAGGATGGATTGAGCCCATGATGGAGCTGCGACCTCTTCTATTGCCAACACGGCTACTGCGACCAGGGCGGGCGGGCTGGGTGGTGAAATGTTGGAGTCGGCCGCCGCCTGTTGTGTTGGTGTAGTCTCCGGGCCGACTACCGCAGTCCCCGAGCCGGGTGTGGCAGTCCCCGGGTCGGGCGTAACTACGGAAGTCCCCGAGCCGCCTGTTAATGCCCCCTGGCCGACTATCGAAGTCCCTGGATCACCTGCTTGGTTTTTCGAGCCGGACCCGGCAGCGTCGGGGTCAGGCGGCACGAAGATGGAATCGGACTCTGGAGACGGCTTGATAGACGGCTTGAGGAGGCGTTGTAGAGAGACACCGGTTGGTATTGCTTGCCGAGTGGAGCCTATTCGAGCCAGGGCATCAGCTGGCTCGTTGTCGGCTCGTGGTACGTGGAGGAACTCGCATTCTTCGAAATACCCACTGATCTACTAAACGAGGAATCAGTAGCTTGCCATATTTGCGTCCTTGGCATCCTAGTCGCCGGATGATTGCTGGACCACCAAGTCCGAGTCGCCATAACATAGGATCCGGCGAATGCCGAGTTCTTTGGCAAGCCGGAGCCCGTGTATGAGCGCCTCGTACTCGGCCACGTTGTTGGAGGCGGCAAAGTGAATTTGCAGTGTGTATTTGAGCTTGTCGCCTTTGGGAGAGGTGAGGATGACGCCGGCCCCCAAGCCGGTGCGCATCTTGGAACCATCAAAGTGCATGCGCCAATGAGTGGAGTCGGGAGCTGGCGGTAGGTACTGGGTCTCGGCCCAGTCGACGAGGAAGTCGGCCAATGCTTGGGACTTGATGGCGGTGCGAGGCTGGTAGAAGATCATGTAGGGGCCCAGTTCGATGGCCCATTTCGCCACCCGGCTGGATGCATCCCGGCTGCCTATGATCTCGGCCAGCGGGGCGGTGCATACGACCGTGATGGGATGCTCTTGGAAGTAGGGCTTCAGCTTCTTGGCGGCGAAGTACACGCCGTAGCACATCTTCTGGTAGTGCGGGTAGTTCTGCTTCGAGGTAGACAGCACCTCGCTCAAATAGTACACCGGCCTCTGGACCGGCTGAGCTCGGCCTTCTTCTGGGCGTTGGACTACGATGACGGTGCTGACCACCCAGCTGGTTGCGGCAATGTAGAGGAGCATGGGCTCTTTCTCAGTCGGCGCCGCCAGGACAGGCGGCGTGGCCAGCATCTTCTTCAGCTCGTGAAAAGCTTGGTCGGCTTGGTCATTCCACTCGAAGTGGTTGGTCTTCTTCATGAGGCCGTAGAGGGGAAGAGCTTTCTCTCCGAGCCGGCTGATGAAACGGTTCAGGGAGGCCAAGCATCCGGTAAACTTCTGGACGTCTCGAAGTTTGGTGGGAGTCGCCATTCTCTCAATGGCCTTGATCTTTACTGGGTTGAATTCGATGCCGCGTTCGGAGACCAGGAAGCCCAGGAGCTGGCCGGCTGGCACTCCGAACACGCATTTCTCGGGGTTGAGCTTGATTTGGAACCGGCGTAGGTTCTCAAACGTTTCCTTGAGGTCTTCCAGCAAGGTGCCGCGCTTCTCCGTCTTCACCACAATGTCGTCTACGTAGACGTGGGCATTTCTGCCGAGCTGCTTGAGGAGGCACTTCTGCATGTAACGCTGAAAAGTGGCACCGGCATTTCTCAAGACGAATGTC
The DNA here is from genome assembly GCF_003073215.2 of Triticum urartu. Classification (NCBI taxonomy): domain Eukaryota; kingdom Viridiplantae; phylum Streptophyta; class Magnoliopsida; order Poales; family Poaceae; genus Triticum; species Triticum urartu. Next base: position 523,991,714 of record NC_053023.1, read on the forward strand.
ATAGTCAGATAGCAGAAGGCTCCGAATGGCGTGATGAAGGCGGTCTTCAGGCGGTCTGCCAGATCTAACTTTATCTAGTGGTACCCTGAGTAAGCATCCAAGAAACTCAACAGCTCGCATCCGGCCGTGGAGTCTATCACTTGATCAATCCTTGGCAAGCCAAAGGGATCTTTGGGGCAGGCCTTGTTGAGGCTCGTGTAGTCTATGCACATGCGCCACTTGTTCTTCTTCTTTAGCACGAGGACCGGGTTGGCGAGCCACTCTGGAAAGAAAACTTCCATAATGAAGCCGGCTGCTAGAAGCCGGGCTATCTCCTCTCCCACAATCCTTCTCTTCTCCTCCGACAGTCGGCGGAGGGGTTGTTTGACTGGCTTTGCGTCTTCTCGGACGTGTAGTTTGTGCTCGACGAATTCCTTCAGAACACCCGGCATGTCCTTGGGGGACCATGCAAAGATGTCCCGATTCTCACGGAGGAAATCGGCGAGCTCGCCTTCCTATTTGCTGTTCAGGCTTGCCCCAATGACGGCGAACCTCTCTGGGTGCTTGGGGTCAAGAGGTATCTTCTTCGTCTCCTTGGCCGGCTGGAAAGATCCTTGAGCATCATGCTCCTTGGGATCGGGGGACAAGGCCGACTGTTTGCCGGCCATGGCCACGACTCGGTCCAACATCTTCTTTTCTTCGGCAATCACAAGGGACTTGGCCAGCCGACTGCTGGCTGCTGCGCACTCGGAGGACTTCTTGTAATCGCCGGCTATGGTGATGATGCCCTTGGTGCTCGGCATCTTCATCTTGAGGTATGCGTAGTGGGGAACTACCATGAACCTGGCCAGGGCAGGTCGGCCAAGCAGTGCATGGTAGGGGCTCTCCAGGTCCACCACTTCAAACCAGACCGCCTCTCGGCGGAAATGCTCCTTGCCCCCAAAAAGTACATCAATCTTGATCTTGCCAATGGGGGCGCAGGACAGGCCGGGTACGATGCCATGGAACATAGTCCGAGTAGGAAAGAGTTGCTTCGTCTTGACATTCAGCTTCTCCAGGGTGTCACGGTACAGGATGTTAATGCTGCTCCCGCCGTCTATCAACACGCGGGAGAAACGGGCAGCGCGTCTATCCGTTGCAAGGGTGGCATCCAAAACCAACGCATAAGAGCCGGGAGACGGCATCACCTCTGGATGGTTGGCCCAGCTCCAGCTGATGGGTTTTTCTAACCAGTGCATGTGCTTGGCGGGGTTGGCAGCGACAGCGCTGACTTCTTGGTGCTCTCGGTGTCTGCTGCGCTGGTCTTCGGGCTGGCTTGTAAAGATGACATAGGCGGCATGCTCGTCGGGGAACTCATCGTGCACGGCTCCGACTGCGGGCCGAGTGGCCGGCGGCTGCGGAGCCGGAGGCGGCGGACCGGCAGGCAGAGGCGGCGCGAGCCCTTCGCCTTTGGAAATTCGGGTGAGCCAATGGCATTTCCGGGTCGTGTGGTTGGATGGCTTCGCGCCGCTGTGGAACTTGCACGGGGCGTCGAGAGTCTGCTCGTAGGAGAAGGCCGGCTGCCAAGCCGGCTTACCGCCCCTCTGCTTCTTGGGTGCGGGCCGCGCTCCGGGCTGCTCGTCTTCAACTGTGGCCACCTGCCGACTGGTGGAGGGCGGCACGGGGCCCTTGCGCTTGTGGTCGTTCTGGTGTGGGCGTCGGCTGGAGTCCCCAGCCGGCGTCTTGGGCACCGGGTTGAGTACCTTCCCGGACGCGTCTACCCGGAGTTCGGTCTTCATTGAGGAGTCGGCGGTGGCGTATTTGTCCGCTATGACCAGAAGCTCGTCGAGGGTAGTCGGCTCGTCGCAGAGGAGCTTGTGCTTGAGGAGGGTGCCTTCTCGGCACCCGGCAGTGAAGTATTCTATGGCTTGCACCTCGTGCACCCCTTCACAAGAGTTGCGGAGCTCGGCCCAACGCGTGAGGTAGTCGCGAGTGGACTCGGCGGGGCCTTGTACACACAAGGAGAGCTGTCTGGGCTTGGGAGCCCGCTTGTAGGTGCTGGTGAAGTTGCGGACGAAAGCTTCTGTGAAGTCTAGCCAGCTGTTGATGCTGTATGGCTTGAGGTTGTTGAGCCAGGTCCGTGCCGTGCCCTGCAGCATGAGGGGCACGTACTTCACGGCAACGCGCCTGTTGCCGTTGGCTATGCTAACCGCCGTGGAGTAGTCGATCAACCAATCTTCCGGCTTCACGGAGCCGTTGTACTTGGGCGTGTCTCTTGGGAGAGAGAACCCTTTGGGGAAAGGCTCGTCGTGGATGCGGGGGCCGAAGCAAGGCGGGCCGACATCGTCTTCTTCTTCCAGCGCCAGGGATCACGCCAGGCGGTCGATCCGATGGCGGGCGTCGTTCTCGCCGACTCCCTCGCGGCGACCTAGCCGGCCGCTGAGAGTCGGATGCGCAACAAGCGGCGGGGTGGGATATCTCTCTCCACGGGGCCGAGGCGGAGGCGGGTTGCCCAGCCACTCCACGGCCTGGGGGTGGCCTTCTGCGTCTCGTTCGATGGAGATTCGGGTTCGGCTTCGGCTGGCAGCCGACTCTTTCTCGCGCCGCGCGCGGGTTTTACCCATAGTCGGCGTCCGGGGCGTCGCGCCATGATCTCGGCGCGGGGGAGGGCTTTCCGCACGGGCGTCGGCTTCGTGCCGTTGCGCGGCTGCATCGATCAGCTGCTGGATGCGTCGGGTCATGTGGGGAAGTTCTTCGGCCCCCAGTCCATCTAGCTCGTCTACGGCCGCCTGGGCGGCGCGCAGGTTCTCGAGTGGAGTAGCGTAGACTGGGCGGTCGACTTCTAGCGTATCGGCGATGACAGCGCCGCGCTGTCTGACAACGCCGGCCCGGCTGGGCCCGCCTAGGGGGGGCGTGCCAAAGGCGGCGCGGTCGGCCTCGCGTCGGTGGGCCTCAGCGAGGAGTCTCATGGAAACCAACTTCCGGCCCTCCGCGAGGAGGACGAGGCGGCGAGCCTCCAGTGCTTCAGCATCGGCATCGGCCGGGAGGGGGATGGACAAGTCGTGGACCGCCGCGTGCGGGGCGTCGTGGGCGCTCTCATCAGAAGTGCCGCCGTGGCCGATGACCATCACCTCGGTGGTGATAGCGTCGCAGCCATCGACGCGAGGAAGCGGGTCGTTGTAGATTGCGACGTTGGTGGGGAAAGTGTCAAGTGAGGCCGTGTCGGAGTCGACAGGCATCGGATCGGTGGAGCCAACCGACTCCAAGTCCACAGCAGGCTCGCCGGAGACGTGGAGCTGGCCGAGGAGGTTGACGAGGTGGTCGGTGCCCGCGTCGGAGGCGAGCTCGTCGGAGATGAGGGTCTTGTCAAGGAGATCGGCGAGGCCGCTCGCCGCACAGACATTGGTGACGCCTTGCAGCGCGTCGTGGCAAGCGCCATCGGGCGTGCCGGGCTGGCTACGCTCGCGGGGGAGGAAGAGGGTTCCCGTCTAGAACAGGTCTCCGGACGACGGTGCACCTGGCTCCACGGTGGGCGCCAAATGTCGGGTGGTAGGTGCAACATATGCCAACATGTGGCTTATCATTGTGGGAGCCAGTAAGACGTCGCCAGTGCCTGGAAACGGGATGAGGCGAAGACATGCACGCCGGCGAATCTTACCCAGCTTCGGGGCTCTCCGTGGAGATAACACCCCTACTGCTGCTCCGCGGGGTCTCCGCATGATCACTAGATGAACAAGTAACTACACGATGCTCCTTGAGCTGTTCGGTGAGAGGAGGAAGAAGGGCATGGCTTGCTCTCTTCTCCTCCCTATGCGGTGTCTAAGACTAGTAGGGATCAACCCTTTGCATGGGCGCCCCAGGGGGTTTATATAGGCCTACCCCCCGGGGGTACAATGGTAATCTGGCTAGGTGTGGGGCCCAGCCGTCTGTGTCTACACTCGCCGGTTTTTGCGCCGACTGCTGGGGCCCGCCGGCTGCCGGCTCCTTGGTCGACAGGCAGGCCTCACTGTCCAGGGCCTTGTTGGGGGCTGGTTACTATTGCTCAATCTCGGTGACGAGGGCTTCGCCGAGGTGGGCGTGGCTACAGTGCCGCCGTCCGGCGGGTGATCGCTGTAGCCTCGCCGCGTCTTGTCTCCTTAATGGGGCGTCTCCTTCGAGGTAGGTGGCAAGCCGGCTGCGGGGAGCCGGCTTTGTCTTGGGCCGACTGGGGGTGGCCTGGCCGCCTTCAGGTCTCTCTCTGCCTGAAGGGGCCCACCGCCCGTGGGCCGTACTGGCAGCCCGTCGTGGATAACATCAGGGTCAACGTGGCAACAGTGCTGCGCCAGACGGGTCATGGCCACCCGTACGGCGCACTGCGCCAGGCGTGCTCCAGGATTCGGGGGTGGCAGGCCTCACTGTAGCCATGCCCTGTCACATCGCCGTTATGTGGATGCAGACTTCGAGGGTACGATCTTGACCGCTTTGTGGGAGCCGGCTTCTTGGAGTCGGCCTTCTCGCGGCCAGCTTCTCGGAGTCGGCCCTCCCGCGGCTTTTCTTCATGAGGGCTGAAGTCGGGCCACCTTCCGATAGCCGGCCTGGGAGACAGACGGCAAGGGGAAGGCGGCCGCACGTCTTGTACACTCGTGACCGGGTTCCACTTCCAAAAATCTCAGCAGACTGCCGAGAGGTTGAGCACATCGGTATTGTACGCACGTTCAAATACGATCATGGTGACTGTCTTCTACGGAAGATAGCAATTTGTCGAGTTCCCAACCGCTCTTGGAATTACAACAACTATCAAGTTGTTGCTATCTTCGACAAGCTTGTTGCCGTCCTTTGTGGTTCAGCTCGATGGATATTTCTCAAAAATTAGTTGTAACACCCCGGATGTAACTTTCCCTATTGTACTCCAACTCTTGCCATTTCCGGCGTTAAGTTATATTTATTTCCTCGGGTTCAGGTTTTTGTCTCCGTGTGTTGTTGTCTTTGTCATGCATCTCATATCATGTCATCATGTGCATTGCATTTGCATACGTGTTTGTCTCATGTATTCGAGCATTTTCCCCGTTGTCCGTTGTGCATTCCGGTGCTTCGTTCTCCTCCGGTGGTCAATTCTACCTTTGTTTCGTGTGTGGGGATTAAACATTTCCGGATTGGACCGAGACTTGCCAAGCGGCCTTGGTTTACTGCCGGTAGACCGCCTATCAAGTTTCCTATCATTTGGACTTCGTTTGATACTCCAACGGTTAACCGAGGGACCGAAAAGGCCTCGTGTGTGTTGCAGCCCAACACCCCTCCAATTTGGCCCAAAACCCACCTAACTCTGCTCCATCATCTAGAGCATTCGATCACGATCGCGTGGCCGAAGACCGCACCTCATTTGGACTCTCCTAGCTCCTTCTATGCCTATTTAAACACCCCCCGATTTTCGGATCTCCTCCTACCTCCGGAACCCTAAAAAATCATCTCCGCGCGGCCGGACGTGTCCGCGCGCCGCCGGACGAAATCGCCACTGCCGCCCGCGCCAATCAGGCGCTGCCACGTGGGCATGCGCCCACATCCCCGCCGCCTCGCTCCCGCCGGCCCGCCAGGCCCGGGGCGGGCCCTCCTCCTCCGCGCCCTGCGCCGCCGCCCCCGGCCACCGACGTCCGTGCCCGCCGGCCGCCGCCGTCCGGCCTCCCCCTTGTCGCCGGCGACCTCCTCTTCTCCGGCAGCTACAGTTCCTCGCCGGAGTTCCTCGTTTTCCGTGCGCGAGATCTAGATCCAAAAAACCCTAGGTCAAATTTTCGTCCAAGTCCCATATTTTTTCAGTTCAAGTGCTCATGTTCGTAGCTCCGTAACTTTGCATCCGTAGCTCCGATTCATACATATAGCATATCAAAATGTTCATCTCAGAGAGTACATCATTTCATTCCATTGCATCATTTTCATTTGAGTTCATCTTGATGCCCGAAATGCTGTTAGAAGAGGGCTACTTGAGTTAATTGTCAGATCTCCTACTCCGTTTAGCACTTTTGTCATTTTTTCCATGATTATTGTGTGCATGATATGCCCGTGTGCTCTACATATGTTTTGTTAAGGGTTTTGTCATCTTTCCAGAGGTGCAACCCATGTATTTTTAGGATGTGTGTGGTGACTTGTGCAAGCTTG